>NW_014009871.1:0-5699 GCF_000611645.1 Monoraphidium neglectum
CCCGTAACCGCCACCGCCGTAGCCGCCGCCCCCGTAACCGCCACCCCCGTAGCCGCCACCCCCGTAATCGCCATACCTCCTGCGAGTACACAAGAGGTCGACTTGATTAGTCTGAAACAAGCTGGAATCATCGGCCAAGGTCCCAGGCTGCCTGGCAACAGCCCGTGTAATCAATAAGCTACCACATTCAACCCGTTTGCCCTCCATCCCCGTCGCTCACCCGCCCCCGCCGTAGCCGCCGCCGCCACCACCGTAGCCGCCGCCGCCGCCTCCGCGAGACAGCTCCACCTGCGGCAGGGGATGACGTGAAACGCAGGTCACCCTGAGGCAACGCGGCAGTCTGCGACCGCAGAGAGGACCGTCCACTGCAAGCACCCCAGGCTGGCAACGGTCCACGTTGTTAGCAGCAGACCAGGCGCGCCACGCCTCCCCCCAGATGCCAGGACGGCGCCCTCGCACGAGGCGGTCGCCGCTGCCTCCCTGCAGCGAGCGCATCCCCAGCCCGGGGCAGCCGCGGGCCCCGCGTTCCCCACGAGGCGGCGCCCACCCTGATGCGGCCCCCTAGGTGCGACTGCCCGTCCTCCTTCCTGACGGCGTCCGCGGCGTCGCGGCCGTCCTCAAACTCGATGAACGCATACGCGCCTGAACATGTTGATATGGATGGTGGTGGGTTGCGGTGTTGACTTGACCGAAGGCGAGGTTGCCGGTGTTCCCCTGCCTCCCTGGGAGGCAGAAGGGGGGCTGCTGGCAGCATGCGCATGCGCACCCACAGGGCGAGCCGCGAACGAGGAGGATCCTAGACGGCGGCAGGGACAGAGGGGTAGGGTGGCGCAGGAGCAAGCGGCGTGGCGCACCGTTGCTGGCTCCCTTGATGTCGACGCTGCGCAGGCGGCCATAGCGGTCAAAGATCTCCTCCAGCTGTGGCGGCGAGGGCAAGCGGGGAAGTCAAGGCAGTTGTGGGCTGTGGTGAGGAGTGCTATGGCGGTTGTTGAGACACGGCGCGGCGTGGGATGGGCGTCAAGAGATCTGGACTGGCGCCGGCCAGGAGACGCACGGCATTTCAGGCCACACCCCCGCGCCGCGACGCACCTCGCTGTTGCGGACGTCAGCCGGAAGGTTTGCGACATAGACGATGGACGCCATGGTGCCGCACTCCTGTTGTTGTGGGTTCCAAACGCCACGTCAGTCGCCGCCACGCAGGCGCCACCGCTGCCTCCGCCCCGCCGTTGCGGCGGTGTCCTTTCCTGCACGCCGGCGACAAACCCGCCAGCACTCCATCCTCCCTCCCTCCCAACGTCCGCGTTTCTCCATGCGTCCCTCCGTGTCCGACAGTCCCGCTGTTGTGTGATCTGCCCTCCCCACAGCGCACGGCGACCACCGGCTCCCCGCCAACGCGCCTTAAGGCAAAGCTGTTGTTGCGAGGCCAAAACGAGCACCACCGGGGTACTGTTGGCGCAGGATCGCCGCAAGGGGCACCCCGGCGGCAAAAAACTTGCCGAACGCACGGCAGTCGGGTACCGAAGTGGCATCAGGCCTGGGTATTCCATGGCTCACCTCAAACGCTTGACCTGGCTTCCAGATCACTCGGTCGTGTGCGAGTGTCAGCAACTCAAACAAATCGACGTGTGGACCACCAACACATATGCACGACCGGTATGATATCTCGCTGAGCCGCGAGGGTTGACAGGGACATGACCGGAGTGAAGCGACCTGACAAGAGGTAGACAGGTGGGGTACGACATGCGCAGCCGCCATGTGAACCAGGGTCAGAGCCATCCGGGAACGCCCCAGGTGGGAAGCGCACTTCCAGCAATATAGTTATCACCATGCTGTGAGCGGGGTACTGACGCGGTATAAATGGGCAGCGGTGGCTGTGCTCATCATGCCCCTGCTGCCTCTCGCATCGATTGCCTGCATGGCAAAGCAGTTGGGGGCTGTGGTGGGGTGGACCCCCTTATAAAGAGCCATGGAATAGTTCAACACCGCTCTTTACAGGATACACATACAGGAACATGCACGTACAGGAACATGTACAAACCACGCGTGCATGAACATCACTGCCAAAAGGAGGGGCCTGAAGGGGGGAAATAATCCCCTGGGCGCGCCCTCCGGGCCACGCCTCCAAACCCCTTCACTTCATCGTCCCGCCCCTGCGGCAGCGTCACCAACTGCAGCTGCGCCTCCTCGGCGCCGCCGTTCGCCCCCTGCCGAACGCCGCCGCCGCTCTTAGCGCCCGGCGACAGCACGAGCTGCCGCCATCGGTCGCCAAAGGTCACCCGCCACGCCTCCTGGTAGCGCCCCAGCTCCTGCGGGTCCAGCCCCATGGTCTCCCCAAGCTTCTGGGGCGTCGCAGTCATCCAAAACAGCACCGGCGCCATCCGGTTCTCCAGCCACTCGCCCGGGCGGTTGAGGATGGGGTGCCCCGCGCTGTAGCTGGGCATGAGCAGCTTCACGCGCTTCTTCTTGGCCATGCCGGCGCGCGGGCCAAGGGTGTCTAGCAGCGAGAGCTGCAGCAGCTGCGGCGTCAGCACCAGGTCCTCGAGGGTGCCCTAGAAGGGCGGCGCGGGGCGGAGGGGCGGGCGCCCGTCAGCAGGTGGCGGCGGAGGTGTGGGCGGATCTGCGGGCCAGCCAACGCCTCGCGCGCGACGGACGGGTCGGCTCAAAAGCCGCTCTGATTCGCACCGCCATACGCGCCCCACTCAGCGCACGTGCCTCTCCCTGGCCGTCGCGCCTCAAGGGGCGCCGCGTTGCACCCCATTCAAGGCCGCCGATCAACCCGCTGCAGCAACCCTCAGCAGACACCGTCCCCCCCTTTCCCCTTCCGCGCTCGCTCGCACATGCGACCGCGCCTCCCAAGGCCCTCTTGCCCCAACCCAGGCGCCCACCTTAAGCTCCTGCCTGAAAAACTGCCACTTGACGGTTAGGTCGTGCAGCGGCATCGTCGCCCACCGCGGGCAGCGCGCCAGCATGGCCCGTAGGTCCGCGCCCGTCGCGCCGAGGCCCACGAGGAACCCCATGTTGATGGCCATGGCGCCCGGCTTGTGGGTCAGCAGCGTGCAGTGCTTGGACACCACGCGCCGCACGGCGGCCGGCGGCAGCCCGAGCGTCGCCGTGAGGTGGCGGAGGTTGGCCTCGACCACCGCGACCGGCGCGCACAGGACGTGGGGCGCTCGTCGCAGCAGCGCCGCGAGCGGCTGGCCATCGGCCTGGCCGCCGCCGTCGGCCTCCTCGGCGCCGGGGTACGCGTGCTGCTGCAACAACTCGAGCACGGCCGCCGGGTCCATGCCCGCGACGTCTCGCAGCAGCCCCGGGCACTTGACGGCGACGCGCGCCACGTCCGCCGCCGGCAGCCCTGCGCGACCGAGCAGCGCGCCCGCGAGCCGCCGCGTGGCGTCCTCCCCGGCCCACGCGGCCTTGGCGATCGCTACCCGGCGCGCGTTGCACCTGACGGCGGCGGCGAGCTCCTGGAGCCGAGCAGGGTCGAGGTCGAGGACGCTGCACAGCACGCGCAGCGCGGGCTGCGCGCCAGGCGGCGCCGCGGCGACAGTCGCGTCCAGCTCTCGTCGCCTGTCAAAGAGCTCCTGCTGCCGCTGCCGGCTGGGGAGCGGGAGCTGCTGCGGCGGCGGCATCCGGATGGGAGGGACGGACGACCATAGGGGGTACTGCTGCTGATGCCCGTGCTCCGCAGAGCCGTCGGTGCGCAGGCGGACCTGCACCGCTGCGGACGCGAGGCCGCGCTGCTGCTGCTGCTGCGGTGGCTGCTGCTGCCATTGTGACGAGCTGGCACCTGCGTGCGAGGTGCGCCGCTCATGCTGCGGGTCGTCCCCACCACCGCCGCCGCCTGGAAGCGCCGGCGCCGACGACAGCGCCGACGTAGCAACGCTCCTAAATGTGTCTGGTGCTGCGCAGATACAAGTCCGCTCAGCCAGCTGAGCCAACAGCCCAGGAGCCAGGCGAGCCAAAAAGCCGCAGTTTGTGTGCTGCAGCGCCATGGTGCTGCACCGAAACAATGTGAATAAACTGACTCTTTGAACAAGACCTGGCCAGCACAGCGGGCTCAGCCGCAGAAGCGCCTAGATCTGGCAGCGCCACGAGCCTTCCAGCCGTCAAGCAACTGAAATAATATACAATCACAAGAGAAAGTACGTGTATGCTGCGGCGCTTGTAAGAAAAAAACACGCGCTGCTGGTCCCCCTGCAGCGGCGCTGGTCATTTCACTCATGAGTGAAATGCGCGCGCACGAGTGCACTGCATGACAGCCAAGAGCTCATGCGCTTTCGCTATTTGCGACTGCAAATGCGAGTCACAGGTGCGTCATATAGCCCGTGCTCACATTTTGTTCCTGGTTTCGCCAGGGGCAGCAACGGATTTCTCATTGGCATGCCATCGAGGGTGCAGACGAGGCAGGGAGGGGAGGAGCATTGTGGCCGCGCACATGTCACCCTGGGTGACGTGTGCGCGGCCTTGCATGCTAGCAGTAGTAAAGTGGTACTCGGTTCCGAGACAGATACCCAGTGCACAGCCTTGTTATGCGAGCAAGAGGTAGGCAAGTGCATCGGATGGAGCAGCAGACACTGAATCAGCATGCTTCAGTCTGGCGTAGGAGACACACGACATCAAAAAAAACCCGCTGGTTTCTCCCAGCTCCCAGCCAACGAACTCAAACGCCCAGTGACCGGAGCCTTCAATCAGACACATGATTTACATCGGATAGCAAGCCGCCCGCGTCCTTGTGAATTCAGTGACACGCTGTCGGCGGCACAACGCACGCCGTCTCCGACTCTGCCTTTGGGGCGCGTGGCCGTCCTTGGTCTGCCAAGCCTTGGTGCGTGTCATCGTGACCTCCAGGGCACAGCCCTGATCCACGGGACAAAAACACACGATCCACCCAAGGTTTCCGACCCGGTCATATAACAATGTGAAAAGCGGGCAAGCAGCAAGCTGAGCAGCAAGCTCAGCACATACCTCAAGCCGCACACTGACTGAAAAGGGCCATACCGACCCTCGAAGCACCAGCTGCCGCCCAAATATCAACCAGTCAAGCACACTACAGCGCAATTGCGAACGCCTCCCCTGGCGGCGCGGGCATGTCCACGTCGACAGCCCCGAGCCCTGCAGAAGCGAGCGCATCCCGCAGCTGCGAGAGGTCTCCCTTGCGGCTCATGAGCGTGGTGAGGCCGCCCTCTTCATCCAGCTCTGCGTTGAGCAGAGGCACCAGCACCGACGGCTTCAGCAGGCGCAGCAGCTGCACGGGCGCGGGGGGGGAGGGGGAGAGACGCGCAGCCGGTCGTCGGCGGCGGGTTGGTGGGCTGCGGTCGAGGGGGCACGCTTGGGAGGGGGTGCGATGCGCGATGTGTTGTTCGCGCTACAAAAAGAAGGCTCCTCATATGTTGGGAGCGGCATCCTCAGCCCATGTGCCCTCGGCCCGTGCCAGAAGTCTCTGCCGCTCCTTTCAGCGCTCCCGGGGGTCTGCACCAGTGTCGTTCGAAATCTCCTCACAGGCCGGCCCTTGCATGAGAGGCTGGCGCAGTCTGCTCATACATTGGCCCCGTGTGCGTCTACCCAGCCCCTGCCGCCAAGAAAACCTGCTCCTCCTCCTACCACAGCTCTCTACACACACCGCACAAACAGAACCCTGCTTCAGTTTCGCTCTCGTAACCTTCAGACCTTCACTCAGGCGCCCCGCCACCCCCACCACC
>NW_014009870.1:0-958 GCF_000611645.1 Monoraphidium neglectum
CTTGGAAGCCGGAGAAGCTCGGGCCTCTCCTTTCTCGATCCACGCTCCCCTACCTCACGGGCCCGCGCACCACGGCCCCTTCCCCCCGGTGCACCCCCCCACGCACCGCCTCCTCTTCGTGACCTACCGACTACGCAACGTCCATCGGCATGGCTGCTGACATGGACCCCAATATGCTGCAAGCGCTCGCTCAGCGCTTGGAGATGTTGGAGGCTCACCTTGTGCAGCAGGCTGCAAACCGGCAGGCTCAGAACCCGCCCGCCTCATTGACAAGCAAGCCCCCAAAGCCTGACACGTTCAGCGGCAATCATGACGCAAAGAAAGTGCGCCAATGGGTTTTCCAGGTGGATAACTTTTTCACCGCGGTATCAGAACCCGAGGCACGCCGTCTTTGTTTCGTGGTAGCACTGCTGCGTGACAACGCTCTGCTGTGGTGGCAAAGCTTGAGCGCCAATGAGCGGCCTGGTGATTGGCCCACATTTGCAGCGGCGTTAGTGGAGTATTTTGCTCCGCTGAGCGCTACCATTGTCGCTCGGGACACCCTGGCTCGGCTTGTTCAGAAATCTTCTGTGAAGTCATACACAGAAGAGTTCAAGCGGCTGCTTCTCAATATTCCTGACATTGCGGAAGGAGAGAAGCTTGACCGCTACCGCCGCGGGCTCAAAAGGGAGGTTCGGCTGCAGTTGGCTCTCACCAACCCAGCCAGCTTCCAGCAGGCCTGCATCATGGCGGAACAGGTTGACAGTGTGCTGTACAGCAACCGTGATGCACGCAGCTACACTGATAACCGTCCGAACAGGCCCAGCGGCCATTTTCAAGGCGCAACCCCGATGGAAATCGGCGCCATGGAAAATCGCCAATCTTACCCCAAACTCTCACCAAGGGAGAAGGAGCATCTCATTGCTACCAATGGGTGTTTCTTTTGCCGCCGCTCTGGGCACCGCATGCGCGATTGCCC
>NW_014009870.1:1104-1645 GCF_000611645.1 Monoraphidium neglectum
TCTAAGGAGTGGTGGTCAAGGAAACGGGCAGAGGCGCCAGTAAGAGATGACTGCGTCTCGGACCTTACTGGTGCCGCCACCATCGGAGTTGTGGGCAACTCCAAGAACCTTTGTGTCTATGATGGGCTCCTGTACGGTCATTCAGTCCGAGTGCTGATGGACTCGGGGGCTGATGACAATTACATTGCTCAGGCTTGGACTGAGAAAACACGGGATTAAGAGTTTGGAAGAGGGAGTCACATCTGTGGCAATTTCTTTAGCAGACGGCCGACCCGTCTGCGTTTCTGGCCGGCTGAAGCCGTGCACCCTCCGTATCGGCGAATACCAAACGGGTATTGCGCCGCTCGTCATTCCGCTTGCGGCGTATGACGTGGTTCTGGGCAGAGTGTGGTTGATGAAGGTCAACCCTTCTGTCAATTGGTCAACTGGGCAAGTTGACATTTGGGCTGGCACACGTGCATATGTGCTGCAGCCAACCAACCGTTGCCAATCATGCATCACCGTGGTATCTGGTGGTCGGCATGAACGGCATTTGGATGAA
>NW_014009870.1:2297-2862 GCF_000611645.1 Monoraphidium neglectum
GATGATGAGGTTTACCTCATTAAGCCTTCGGAGCTCAAGGGTCAATCTGCGTGTGCGGCTGGTTGCAAGATTACCAGTCAACACGAACCAGATGTTGCGTCGGCGGCCGATTGCAAGATTATTGGCCCACGCAATCTGGCGCATGAGTGTGTGGCTGATTGCAAGATTATTGGCCAACACTGTTTGGACAAGGGCGGCGATGATTCCCGTCTTGTCAACCGATTGGGCACCGGTGCCAATGGCTATGGCACCAGCGCCAACCCTCCGGACACAAGTGTCTGCGTTTTAGACACAAATGTCACCCCTCTGGACCCGCGAGCCAAGGCTATTCTGGGGGAGTTTGCTGAGGTGTTTCCCTCAGATCTTCCCAACCAACTTCCGCCCCCGCGAGCGGTGGAATTTGAGATTGAGTTGGAACCAGGGCACACGCCACCGAGTCGACCCACGTACCGGCTTTCCTCTGAAGAGTTGGCCGAGCTAAAGTCCACTCTTGATGACCTGTTGTCCAAGGGTTTCATCCGCCCCAGTGTGTCACCATTTGGAGCGCCCATTCTTTTTGTCAAAG
>NW_014009870.1:3387-7021 GCF_000611645.1 Monoraphidium neglectum
CCCACCCAAAGTGGGGAGAGAGCCAACGCGTGCGAATGCCCTCTAAAGCCCAGCAAAAAGGCTCATAACGCGGCCGTTTCTGATGAGACAGGTAGCACCCCACCACCAGCAAAAGACAGCCTCTCACCTCAAGCAGCTGCCGGGTCACTGGGCCCTGGCGCCGCACAACGACTGACCTCTCCGTACCTGCACACCACCTCCCATCAAAAACTACATCTGCACGCAACGTATCCCTCGACCCCAACGCCCTCTGGTACCCAACAGCAAACAACAACCATCAGCATGCAGCCTGATGGCTTTGTCACAACAACAACCAGCCCGGCCGTGCTTGCAGAGCTGGAAAAGGGTGGAGAGTACCTTATCCTGGGGGACAGTAGCCAGATCCGCCTGATACGCTTGAGACGCTCTCTGGCTAAGCTTTTCAGCGGGTGGGTGCCCACCTTTAAGTTCACGGACGAGCAAATCAGCTATAGCCAGAGGAACAAACTTACTTTTTTCATCGGGAAGATCCCCTCGGCGGACGTGATCGAGAAGGTCAGGCAGACGCTGGAGGAGAAATTTGGCGCGGTGGAAACCTGGCAACCCCCGGCGAGGCAGGACAACTACAGCGTGGGAGCAGTGTTTGCTGAAACGGACACAGTGAGTGCCTGTGCGGGTCCGCCCGTCGGATGCGCAGGGCCCAGACCAGCGCGCGCTCGACTGGCCACTGAGCCAGCTGCAGCAAGGTGCACCAATACAACAGCCCACCCCCGCCCTACTAGCCATACATGGCTGTTAGAACAAAAGCAGGAGGCGAAAACATCCCTGCGGCATGGGACACCAGGCCACGCAGCAGCAGCTGCGTGGGCCCATCCGCATCATGCAGCAACAAGTGGCTGGGCACCAGCCCACCTCCTGCCCTACATCACTCATACCACCATTCAGGCTGACAAGCTATTCTACGGGGTCGAGACCCTCAAGCTCACCCCTGCCGAGGGCGCGATCAAGCTCCTCATCCCTAACCGCTACTATGTCGCGCCCGACGACCTGCTGGCGGACGCGCGCACGTCCCAGTTTTACTGCCCCCGGCTCGCTGGCAAAGATCGCGCCGAGATTGAGGACATCCTCGCGTCAGCCCTGGCCAGCGGCAAAATTCCCACCGACATGGCGCGCCTCCTCAACCACACAGACCTGAAAGTGCTGCGGACGCCCGCCGGGGACTGCGAGCTCACCCACATGTCAATCGACGACTGCTATGAATTCACAGAGAAGGCGCAGGCGGGCGAAATCAGCTTTGAGTGCGACGGCGTCCACTACACCCTCAACGTCAGGGACGACGACTACCAGGCCCCGCCGCCGCCCAGCGGCCAGCGCGTGGTACGCATTCGCAAGCCCGCCATCCTCATCGTCGCCCCTGCGAGCACCCTGTGTGGCGGCAAGGCTGAGACAGCGATCAAGGGCCTGATTGACGGTTTCAAGGGGATCGGCATCACGCTGTCTCTTGCGGCCACCCGCGCCGTCTCCGTCAGGGGCGCAGTCGGCATCCGCTTTGAGGTGCCAGACGTGGAGACTGTGGCGGCCATCATGCAGCACTACCTGACCACGGCCGGCTCCCCCCCTGAGGGCTGCGAGCGGCCGCCCAAGGCTGAGATCAGGAAGATGGCACGCGTCTGGACTGTGGGCCGCAAGCCGGCTCACCCCATGTCCCCGGCTGGCAGCCTCCTGGGCAAATCAGAACCTGCGGGCCACGAGAAGCTGACGGTGGCCAAGATGATCTATGGGGCGGCAAAGCACAATGTCACCTACCGCCGCTACGTGGACGCCACTGAGTGGGGCACCAAGGAGTTCATCACCGCTGGTGAGAGCCGGCTAGGCCTGCAAACACAACCCAAAGGCAGCGGCGACCATATGGCTGCATGCAGCACGCGGACACCAGAGCCTTGCCAAACTTGCAAGACTGCCACTGCCCTGCTTTGGAGGGACGCCCTGTGTGAGGGAGGCCAGTGCATGCGGCTGAGGAACGAGCCCTGCGCCGCACCCGCCCACCCCAAAACCCCCCCACTGCGTAACGCGCCGACTCGCCGCTCCTCAGAGGCCGGCAAGGCCTCCGGCGCGGAGGGTGGGGACCTGGAGGGCAAGGACAAGGACCAGACCAAAGAGGGTGCGAGGGGCGTGGAACTACGCCAATGCCAGGGAACCCGGGAACCCGCCCCCGCAGCCCCCAGCCATGATTCACCAGTCCCAGCGACAAGCGAGAAAGCACCCCAAACGCCGATGCCTACCACCTTGTGTGAACCCCTAATCCTGACAAGGGGAGGGACCCCCCAGCATCCCACCTCCTACCACCGAAATCCTCGCAACGGTGCACACATTATCACACGCACGCACCCACGCCCGCATGCGCGCACCCTACCAGACGAGCGCAACCCGCAGAAGCGGGCAGGGGAGCAGGAGGAGGGAGGCAACCCCAAGCGCCTGGCGGGTGACCCGGATGTGCAGGGCGCCGACAACATGGAGACGGTGCGGGTCCCGCGAGCGGCTGGCACTGGGTATGGAATTCACAGCCCCGCAATCGGACTTGGCCTTGCCTCACAGCAACCTCTAGGAATTCGGCCGTCCCCCACACCCCCTCCCTGCCACAACCACTGCCACAGTGACGTGAGCTTCGGCTCGGTCGCGGACGGAGATGAGTACGGCTTGGGTCGACCACCCCAAGAAACGACACTAGTCGCTGCCTTGGGACCCGGATGGAAGGAGGGGGCGGCGGTTCCAACAGCGGCGGCGGTGGCAGTAGCAGTCGCGCCATGCCTGGCGTTGGATTGTGTGGGCCGATGTGTGCCGTCCCCTGTGCCGTCCCCTGCCCATAGGCCTATTGAAAGGCGAGCTGCACACAACTCACCCACTTGGCATTACTTGCTCAGTAACACAGCATGCCTGCTGCTCCTCTGTAGGACTGCCCATGGAAGTTCAGAACCTAGCGGATGCAACGCAGCTCAAAACATGCCAGCGGACCAGAGGCCTGCTGCTGGTCAAATGCCTTGCCACCTGCCCCGGCCGTCCTGGCTACAAATGCAGCCCACATGGAGGCACAAAACCCAACGATGCGCAGTGCCAATGCCCGCAGAACTACCTATGCTATTCATATCAGCGCTAACTGTGGCTGCGATACTTGCCAGCCGCCGACCCTCCACAGGCGCGCACAGCAGGCGCACTGGCGATCAACGCGCACACACGGGCACCGCGGCCCGCGCCCCTGGTCAACCCCGCCCCCTGGAAATCGCCCGCAGGCGCCTCCACCCCCACATCTACCACAGACGGCCCCCACCACGACGCCTGTCTGAATGGCCCCCAACCTCCCCCCTGCCGCCGGCTGGCTGGAAAGCAGTGCACGTCAAGTCACGCAACGCACACTGGGAACAATTTCTGACACTGCAAGAATGCCTTAAACGCAAACGGATGCAGGGAAACAAACAAAAAGGAGGGAGCCCCCCAGCTGGACATGCGCCGCCACCGCACCGGCGGGCGCGCGCACCGTCACCTGGATACGTGGACCCGGCCTCGGTGGGGCTGTACTGTGAGCCGCAGAGGGAGGGATTCTGCGGGGTTCACGCACTGAACGCATATTTTGGACAACGCCTCATTGATGGTCCCGAAA
>NW_014009869.1:0-5696 GCF_000611645.1 Monoraphidium neglectum
GTGCAGTACTCGCTGCTGGACCGCCGCCCCCGCGTGGCCATGGCCGACTACTGCGCGGCCAACGGCATAGGGCTGCTGCCCTACGGCGTGCTGGGGGGATCCTTCCTCACAGACAAGTTGGTCACAGGGCGCCCGTGGTTGGGCTAAAAGATTCTTGCGCGGAGTGGTTGGGTTTACATGGACGGCTGCGAAATTGTGACCCTTGAAAGCTGCAAAATTTGCACCGTTGCAATGACATGCAGTGCAACCCCCCCATTTTGCAGTACGACTTGTCACACCTTGCACAGCCTCGCCCTGCATCCTCACCGTGCTGCACTGCAAAGCACGCACCTTGCTGGTGCGTGCTCTCACACCCCGCAACCCCGGTCACCCAACGTCCCAGGTATCTGGGTGCTGACGTCAGCACTGTGAAGGCAGACACCTACTCAAAGGTGGGCGGGACACACGTGATCCCACACACCCCCTGTCTGTGCCTGAGAAGAGGGTGTAAAGGCAGCAGAGCAGAGCACAGTAGATGTCTGGGGCAACCGCCACAGAGGTTGAGTTGAGTGTGCAGTGGAGGGAGGGTGCGTGCCGCTGAATCCCCATTTGACACGGGAGCCCCGGGCCCACTTGGCAGGGCCGGGCAGTGGTGGTCTCACATGCACCCCCTCACTTCTGGCGTGCCGCTGAAGCCTGGCACGTCGCAAGCCTGCTATTGTGCTGCAGTCTCTCGCTCCCTCACTCACTCCCCTGTCGATGCAGTCCCCCGCATCCCCGCCCCCTGCACTGCACACTCATGAACGGAAACTCAACCTCCATGCCCCCCCTCCCCCAGGGCAAGTACGGGTCCGTCATCGTGGAGAGCCTGGGCGGCTGGGGCGGCCTCCAGCGGCTGCTGGGGGAGCTGCAGCCCATCGCACAGAAGGTGCGTGGGTGGGGCAGGAGGGGGGGATGCAGGGGCAGGCGTCAACAGGCAAGGCGGCTTCGTGGGGTTCACCCTTGGGAGTTGATGCCTGGCGGGCGTCACGGCGCTGCCGCTTGTCATGCCGCTGGCTCTTGCTGTGCTGGCTCCTGGCAGATGGCTCCTGCTGACTTGGCGGTTCTCCGCCAGACCACACCTTTGCTGATGTTCCATCTGATCCTTCTGAATCGGACTGGATCTTGATTCGACGCAACACCCTACGCCACGTGATTGCAATCGCACGGTTCCCCCCTCGCGCGCAGCACGGCACCACCGTCGCCAACGTGTCGGCGCGCTGGGTGCTGCAGCAGCCGCAGGTGCCGGCAGTCATCATCGGCGCCCGCAACGCGTCCCACGTGCCGGACCACCAGCGGCTGTTCTCGTTCGAGCTCGACTCAGAGGACCTCTCAAAGATTGAGGGCGTGCTGGCTGAGACCCGGCAGCCGACAGGGGACTGCTACGAGTGGGAGCGCGGGGGGCGGTTCTGAGTCGGCACCCCCACAGAGCTGACTAGACGCACGGGGGCGGGGGGGGGGGGTGGGACCGGATGCCGACAAACGGATCGTGCGCACGAGTCAGCAAGCAGACAGGTCGCGGTTTTGCACACCCAAGTCTGTTTGCTCCGGGCTAGGTTGCATGGGGCTAGAACGTGCCACACACGTTCACAATTTTTACACAAGTTTTTGAAAGGAATTTGTAGGTGGTGCAGGCATTCAGAGTTGAGGAGCAGATGAGTTTGGTGGGTGCTGGGGCGACCCCATATGCTGTATGGCAGCTACCATGCAGTACGCAGTAACATAGAGGGCGTGTGATTGCAATATCTGTAATGGTGATCGCCGCTCTTATCAATGAGTGGTGATTCACGCTGAGAATCGTGTGGCGTTGTGAGTGAGTGTCATGCAGCATCATCACAGCATACCATCATCGCCGGCTGCATCACCAGGGGGCGTCTCTGGCAGCTCCTCGTCCTCGTCATCACCCCCAACCGCCATCAGGTCATGCTGCTGCTGCTGCTCCTGGTGCTGCTGGACTAGCTGCCGCTGCTGGACAGCAGTGTTGATGCTAGGCAGCCAGGCTGCAGGCGGGTACTCCCCGTCCTGCTGCTGCTGCTGCTGCTGCTGCTGCTGCTGCTGCTGCTGCTGCTGCTGCTGCTGCGGGCGTTGCTGCTGGCCGCCGCCACTGCCTCCTACGGAAGCGGCTGCGGAGCGCGAGGCGTGCGCCGAGGTGCGCTGGGGAGGGAGGGCCTCGGGATCCTCCGGGCTGCCGCCGCCTGCGCCAGGTGGCACTGCGTTCTGCCGCCACGAGGCCGGCCCACTCGCCCCCCTGGCCGCCGGCTGCTGCTCCTGCTGCGGATCAGCGCCAGCCGCAAGCCCAGCGCTGGCAAAGCTGCCAGCAGGCCGCCCATCGAGCCCGCCTGTAGCGTCATCGCCGCCGCCGCTGCCGCTCCCGCCGCCGCCAGCCCCGCTGGCGGTGGCGGCGGAGCGCCCCGGGATGCTGTATCGGGAGTATGCTCCCCGCCGCCCCTGCTCCTCCGCGGCGCGCTCCTCCTCCTCCATCCGCTGCCGCAGCCGCTGCATTCGGCTCACGCGCTGCTGCGGGGGCGGCAGAGGCGGCGCGTCGGCGGACGGGGCGGGGGCCGCACCGCCCGACGGTGCGCGTGCCGGCGGCGGGACGCGCTGCTGCTGCTGCTGCTGTTGCTGCTGCTGCTGCTGCTGCTGCGAGGGCCCCGTGGGCTGCTGTTGCTGTTGCTGCTGCTGCCTGAACCGGATCATGGCCTCCATCCGGTTGCTGGTAGCGGTGGTGGGCGGCGCCCGCGCACCCGTGCCTGCGGCGGCAGTATGGGCACGGCTCGTTTCAGGTGGAGCAGGAGAGGACAGCGCCAACACACCACTCGCCAGCTGCACGATGCCACCCACCGACAAAACCACCGCCGGAGCACACACGATGGCACCAGCCCACCCGAGACGGCTGCCAGCCGCCCGCGCCCTCACCTCCCGTGCGGCCCCAGGGCGTGTCCCCGGGCACACCGCTCGGCGTCGGCGCCGCCGCCCCCGCCCCAGCCCGCCACGCGCCCGGCGCCGGCGTCTCCTCCGCGCCGCCGCCGCGCCCGGCCGCTCCGGGGCCGCCAGCCGCACCTGCGCCGCCGCCGCCGGCGTGCTCGTGCTGCCCGCCGGGGGCGGCCTGGGAGGGTGCGCCCGCGCCCCCCGCGCCCCCACCCCCGCCGCGTGCTGCCTGCAGGTCTGGTGGCAGTGCCGACTCCATGAGGGTGGCCAGCACCAGCTCAGCCGTGTAGTCCACATCCTTTGGGGAGCGCAGCAGAGCGGAGGGAGCAGTGATCTGATGTGTTGGGGCACGTCCTCTTTGGGGGAGGGGGTTGAGAGGAGGGGCCCGCGTTCTGATGTGTCGGGGCGTCATGCTTTGGTGGGCGTTAAGTGCAGCCGTGCACGCAGTCGTGGTGCAGTGGGGCCCGTGCTGTTTGTGGCAGGGGGAAGGCAAAGCAGGAGGGGAGGGGAGTGTGCAGGTGCATGCTGCAAGCTGGGCTGCTGCAGCCAAGTCGTGGGGGCACACACCGGGGCAATACAGTATCACGCACGCACCTCGGCCCCGCTGTTCACACACACACACGAATATGAGCTCAGTCCCGCCGCCGCAGCCACCACCCCCACCGCGCCCCCACCCACCGCGTCCCCTGCGCCCCTGAAGTGTGGCTCCGCATGCAGGGGCGCCCCCGGGCCGTCGAAGCGCAGCGTGATCTCGGCACCCATGGCCTCACACAGGCCTAGAAGAGCCCTTTTTGGGGGGGGGGGGTTCAGAGGGCGGCAGGGTTTGGACGTCCGGGGCCGTTCAGGGAATGGGCCATCAGCATGGCGCTCAATGGGCATATGCTGTCGCGTGGCAGGCGCGACGCGTCACCCGGGCACTCGAGGGGACGAGAACACGGCCGGGCCATCTGTGCAAACAACCCCCAAGAATCACCCCTCCATGCAACTGACCCTCTACCCCCCAAAAACCCTCCACTCCCCCCCACACACCCACACACACACACCCACACACACACACAACTACACACACACACACACAACTACACACACACACACCCACACACACACACAACCACACACACACACACAAGCCCAGCCAAACCACAAGGCCCCTGGTCCTCTGTCAGGCCGCCCGAGTTCCTGGAGGGTGGATGCTGCAGCCTGACAGCTGCTGGCGCCAGGCTCAGCACCTCCCAAACTTGGCAATTCGAAATTCATACGCTGATTTGATCAAGCAGCCCCACTGTGTGCGTGTGGTGCCTTGCACCAGGTGGGTGTCACCCAGGGTGGCTGTCTCCTTCTGCCCCCCACCTGAGGTCCTTGAGGTTGAATGTGGCGTCAGAGGCGCCACCAGAGGCGTGGCTGTAGGCCAGGAACAGGCCGCCCGTGTCAACGTCCAGCTGGGTGCGAAGGGAGCTGGAGCTGGCGCCTGGTGGGGGCGGTTGTGGGGGGGGGCGAAAGAGCGGAGGTGCGTGGGCGGGGGCTGCAGGCAAGAGTGAGGGGTGCGTGGAAGGGGTCTGGGGTCACGATTGGCGATTGGAGCGGCGATCTTCTCGGGGCGGCCACGTGCATGTGTGGAGGACGAGCAGTGGTATCTGGAAGGGACAGAGCTGAGGGTTGGGCTCACCTGGCGCTCCCCTTGCTCCCCAAAACCTGACGCCCACGCCAACAATGCAACCGCCCCCATGGCACCCTGAATCACCCGCCCTGCAGCAAAAACACACTTTCCCTCTAGTCACCCATCCTCTCTGCCACCCTATTTCACCCACATGAAGCGGAACCCCTTCCCACCAGATGTCCAAGCTCACCCTTGGCGGGGTCCACAAAGCTCTGAATTCGCACAGCCTTGCCGCCGCCGCCACCCCCCATCCCTCCGCCCCGCCCGGGCCCGCCGCCCCCGCTGAACGCCGCCGACGGCACCCCGGTGCGCGCCGGCAGGGGCCCGCCGCCTGGGCCCCGCTGGTCGCTGGCGGCGCCCCCCGGCCCCGGTGCCGTGTCGTCCTGGGGCAGGGCTATGATGGTGATCTCATCCAGGGTGGACTGGAAGGAGCCCAGCAGCCTTGCGGATGGGTTGTGCAAAAAGGGTTGGGTTGGAAAAGGGTTCAGAGAAGGGATATGATTGGTCGAGGGCAGAGGCGCTGCGGCACGCTCAGGGCTCAGCAGAATCCCCGCTAGGAATTAGCAGCGGCCGCTCTGGCGCGCTGCAGGCGGAAGACGCCCGCGGGCGCTGTGAGCTGAGGGCGCGTATGTGGCGCCCACCCGTTCACACTGCAGCCCTCGCGCGCCCAGCTCGAGGCCGCCGCGGACGGCTTGGTGGCATACCCCGGGCCCGCTGCGGGACCCCCTCGCAACACTGCAGCACACGCCCTGAATCCCTGCATGGAAGCCTCCCTTCCACTCAGTCAAAGACTTCGTCATGGCCCAAGTGTCCCCCCCTTGCCCCAAACACACATGCACACTCCGTCACTCTCGCTTGCACATAAAAATCAAGGCTCCGCTGCGGCCAAAGCACCTCCCCCAAAAAATTCCTACATGCTCTCACTCTTCACATGATTTCATACTCCCCGCCGCTTGACGCACACGCACACCCTCCCTGCCCTACACCAGCATACACAAGTCCTCATCCACGCACGCGCCCTCCCCCTCAACGTGCACGCGTGCACACCCTCCCTGTTGTGCACCAGCATTCACATACACGCGTGCCCCCCCCC
>NW_014009868.1:0-2423 GCF_000611645.1 Monoraphidium neglectum
GGGGGGGAGCAAGTCGCGGCCACCAGGCCCACCCCGGGGCACACTCACTGCTTCCCCAGTTTCCAGCCGACGAACCCCACGAACCCCTCCGTACCCAGCCCCAGGCAGCAGGCTCAACGCCTCCCATGTCCCCTATCCGGGAGCCGACCAACAACCAAATCCTCCCCCCCCCACAAAAACCTACGAACCGCCCCAGGTTCCTCTTCGGCGGCCTTCCAGAACGTTCACAGAATCTTCCCCGCTGTTGTAGCCGAAAACGGCGCAGGCCTGGGCACCAAAAAAGCGCGCAAAACAAAGGTCCCCCTTTCGGGATCGACCTTGCGCGGGAGCGGCTGGGATCGCGCGGCGCGGCCGAGGGCGCGCGCGCCCGCGTCTGGGGGCGCGGGGGGTGTAATATTTGGCTGCCGAACGGCCAGGAAGGTGAGGTAAAGGGGGCTCAGAAGGCATGGTGCGCAGCAGGAAGAGCCCGCCCTCAGACCTTCGAGCCGGCCGGCGCCCTCCGGCACGGGTGCGCCCGTGCTGACCCCGTCCTGCCCCACTCCCCGCGCATGCCAGCTGCACGAGCCAGCAAGGGCCCCGGGTCAGAGCGCGCAGGGCGTGTACGAGAGGGAGGGAAGCCCGCGTGCTGAAGGCAGACGGCACCCTCATGAAGCGGTGTGCGTGGGGGCGGCCAGGCCGGCGGTGGTGCTGTATGGACTGCCTCCACCATCGCGAGCACGCCGCCCGCATGTGCTGGGCCCGGCCAGCTTTGAAGGCCGGGCGCTGTGAGAAAATACGCACCAGGGACACCCCTCCGCGGGAAAAGCGGCAGGAGACGCGTCTGGGGGCGCGGACGGGCCAATACTTGGCTGCCGGGTGGCCCAGGAGGCACAGAGGGGGGGGGCTCAAAGGGCTTCGCCCGGATCAGGAAGAGCCCGCCCGCCGGCCGCCTGGCCCGGTGGCGACCGCCAGCACATGAGCGCCCATGCTGAGACACGTCCCCCTTGCCCCCCCCACGGCAGCCGCCGGTGCCAGCGGGGGCGGTCAGGGCGTGCGGCGCGTTTTTTGAGGGGGAGGAGCCCGCGCGCCGGTGGCAAAAGTCCCCTCACGAAGCCGCGCGGAGGGAAGCTCGCGTGCTGAAAGCAGAAAGCGCGCTCCCCGGACGCCGCGTGCGTGAGGACGGCTGGGTAGGCGCTGGTGCGAAGATCGAGACTTTCCACCACCGCAACCGCACCGCCCACAAGTGGTACGCCCCACCACCTTTGAAGGAAACGCTGGTGCTTTACTGTACAATCCCATGAGCCTGGATGGCTCCAGGAGCGGGCGACCGCGGGACGCTGTAACAATCCTAATCCTAATCCTAATTGTTGAAGCCGGGCGCTGTGAAAGCGATGTATACCAAGGGCACGCCTCCACGCAAAAAAAGGACAGCCGAATGCCATACACAGCAAAACCGCAAAAGAAATCCTGTTTCATATCGACAAAACACCCCTCCCCAAACAAGGGCCAAACCTACAAACGCCCAAAACACGGCCAACCCAGCGGACACCCATATCACCCCTCACACCCCCCCCCCACACACACACACACACACTCACACACACCCACACACACACACACACACACCACCTGTCGTTCTTAGCCTTCTCCAGCGCCTTGAGCGTCGTCTCGTAGAACTGCTGCAGCAGGTCCGTGTCGCTGCTGCCCCCCACAAAGTCCAGCAGGCTGGGGTTGGTTGGTTGGCGGTCGCGGGGGAGGGCTCGGGGGCGTCAGGTGGATTGGGGTTGACACGGGCAGCCGGGGGCAACACTGGCAGCAGGGGTTGATACTAGCAGCTTGAGGGCCAGGCAGAGGTGCATGTGGCGTCAGAGTGGCTGGCTAGGCGTGTTACAACAAGCGCCGCGGGCGCAACGCCCCAGAATGCATGCTGGCCAGAAGTGGTGCGGCGCTGCACGGCCCTCGGCTGCACGGAGGGCGAGGTGTGACATCATCACATGTCACCACGTGCCTGTTGAGCTTCTTCTCGCTGGCGTTGCGGGTGACGGCGGCGGAGTCGACGTACGACAGCATCTGCCTGCGAAGCAAAATGACAGACATCACGATGACATCACCGAGGGGTCGCGTGATGATCACGGTGGACAGGGTTGAGACCCAGGGTTCAGCATGCGGTTGAGGGCACAACTTTGCAGAAGTAGCGGGGGTTGGAGGGGGCTGCCATGCCAGCGGACGAATTCAGGGCTTGCTGCTACTGCCATGTCAACGCCCCGATGAACTCTCATCTTGGTGCGGGCGTCCAGTACCCCACCCCACCGGCCCCGGCCGCCCACCTGTATGCCTCCATCATCTTGTCTGTCTGGCCCATCTTGTAGTACAGCTTGACCACCTGCTTCAGCGCCTTGAAGCCCCTGGGGGGCGCAGGTGCAGGGTTAGCAGGGGGCCAAGGG
>NW_014009868.1:2743-3296 GCF_000611645.1 Monoraphidium neglectum
GGGTTGGAGGGGTGGAGGATGGCTGGTGTGGGTAGCCTGCTGGAAGCGAGGCATGCGGGACCATCTCGCCACACCACAACACCCCTCGCAAGGGGACGGCAGCCATCTGCGCCTCACCATGCCCTGCATACGCACATCATGACACGCCATGAACTTACCCCCCCCATTGAAAAACCAACAATATGCAGCTATCCTGCGCCTCACCCCTCGCCCTTGTCAGGCCCTACGTACACACATCATGACACGCGATGACACCCCCCCCAATCCAACAAGACAGCAGCCGTCCTGCTCCTTACGACTCGCCCTTGTCAGGCCCTGCATATGCACATTATGACACGCCATGACCAAACCCCCCACAAAACAACTGTGTGGCAGCTCAAAAACCAACCATCATACGGCAGCCGTCAAGCTCCTCACCACTCGCCCTTGTCCTGCTCCATCTCCACCACCTGGCGGAACCCCTGCAGGGCCTCCCGGGGGTCCTCGCCCTCTAGCATGCCTGACGGCCATGGAGGGGGGGTGCCGGACGGCGTTTGTGTGGGGGGTATGGGGG
>NW_014009868.1:4124-6834 GCF_000611645.1 Monoraphidium neglectum
GGGGGGGTGCCGGACGGCGTTTGTGTGGGGGGTATGGGGGGGGGTCAGCGAGGCGGGGCGGGGTGACGGCGGCCCCGAGGTTGGGGGTGCTCGAAACGCGCAGGTGCAACTGCTCATTGGGCACCTGGGCCTTCAGGTGGGGCGACGCTGCGCCTGACGGCATGCGGGTGCTGCGGCGCGGCAGCATCACAACCACAGTACAGCAGCCGCGGCCCTCGTGACGCATCCAGATGCGGGCGAGGCTCGTGGAGCGCACGCGACTGCGAAGCGCGCCACGCGGGCGCACGCCGCCCCGGACCCGGATCCGACTGCCTCACCCTTGGAGTTGTAATACTGATTCTCTATGTCAACGTCTTCTTCCTCCTGCTCCTCGTCGGAGTATTCGAAGCCATAGTCTGTCGCGGCAGTAGGCACCAGATCAGACGGGCCGCATCACCCACGCAAACGCGACATCTAAGCCTTTATAGCGTACCTTCCATATCATCGTCCGACATGACTGCTGTCGGGTGGCTACAGGCCCGGAGAGAGTGGCAAGGGAGACGGATCAAACAGATCAGGGGATAGACTGCGGAATGGATTGCTGCGATCAAATATGAGGATCACACATGACCGAAGGCGCCCGGAATTTCCCCCCTAATTTACACACCAGGCAAAGTTCCACGGGTGACGAGAAGTACAGTACAGCGGTTGTCAGGATGGAGCACTTGCTCACTATCGTCATACATTTGTATTGGACTGGCTTCGGTGCATCGGATTGGTGATACCGTACACAACGGCACTACTGTAGATCACTGTCACCACGATCCTCGGAGCAAGGCTGCGTGGAAGCTCCAGCTTTTGCGTTGTGCACAAAGTCTGAACTTGCAGCTGTACAGCCGGCGCGTGCACGATGGCGACCAGCCTCGTCTGCAAGGTGAGGCGACAGCAGCGTGATGTGGCGCGTGGTGCGCCGCTGCGCATGTACAAACTCTGCGCTGCAGGTCTGCGTAGTCGAAGCAACCTTCCTAACCCGGCAGCAAAGTATGCACACGCTGTTCACCCCACTGCCGCTGAGCCTGGGGGAAGCGAACACGCACGCGAATGCACAACCGCCCACATGCCATGAGCGCCCGACGAGCCCCTGTGGACGCCCCCGGCGCCCTCCCCCCTGCCCCCCAACCTCCGCTCTCCTTATCGCCCCCAGCAATGCGACACCCTATTGAAAGACGTCAAGGAGGCGCAGGCCCACAATGACATCACCGGGTGAGGCGCAGCTGCGGTCCTCAGTGGCCGAGCCGGGCCCAGCACCCCCGGGGATGAGCTCGGCGGGCGCCTCGTCCCAACGAATCCGCCGCTGCGCCGCGAGCGCTGCCCAGGGCCGCAGCGGCGGAGCGGCAGGCGCCCGCGCCCCGGCTGGGGGTGCCAGTTGTTGCGGCGCGGGCCGGACACTGGCAGCAGGGGCGCGCTGGTCCTGGGGGGTCCGGTGCCTCCAATCGCCTGGCGGGCGGGGCTAGGGCCTGTACTACACGTGCCCCCCTGGCTTCCCACAGCGGTCGCACTGCCGCCGCCCTCAGCGCCCACGCGTCGCCGCCCCGCCGCGCCCCGGCTGAACCCAGGCACACCCAGTTTGAGGAGAGCACCCAGAAGGTGAGCCGGGCCGACACGGCCTGTACCCGTCGCTCAGCCCAATGCCGAGTTTGTCGCTCGCGGCCGCTCGGGTCGGGAGCGGCCGCCACGCCCAGCCGCAGGGCGGCGCCTGGCAGGCGACACCCTCGTGCCAGCGGCTGTGGGACGCGTTTCTACCCACATCAAATACCCCCTCCGAGGGATGGCCTGCGTCAGGCTCTCCACTCCTGGCTCCGCCATTTCCGCCCTTCACGTGAACGCGCGTGTGCGCCCGCGCAAACCTGCGGCTTTCCGAGCAGGTGCCGCGGCTGGTGTGTGCGGAGTGCGGCAAGGTGTGCCGCTCGGATGTGGAGCGCGCCATGCACTCGCGTGGCACTGGACACAAGGAGTTTGTTGATAAGGTGCGTTGTGACTGTTTTTCTCGTGTGTGTGTGTGTGTGTGTGTGTGTGTGTGTGTGTGTGTGTGTGTGTGCGCGTTTGGGGGGAAGGTGGGTGGTTGCACCGTATCTCCAATCCACCATCTCACCACTAACCAAACCGACCGACCGACGACAGACCGACACCCACCAAACAGCCCGACATGATCAATCTATGTGTTGTAAACCAACAAACCAACCACTGGATCAATTGACCAACCATGTCCAACCAAACGACCAACCACCAGACCAACCAACCACCAGACTAACCCCCAATCCAACCTCCAAAACCAACCCCCAAACCAACCCCCAAACCAAGCCCGAAACCAACCTCCCAACCACTAAACCGACCGACAGACTGACGAGGCGGAGGTGATAGACACAGAGCAGCAGATGGCCGCGGCCAAGCAGGAGCTGAAGGAAGATCTGGAGGCGGACGCGGAACTTCTCGGCGTGAAGAGGAAGAAGGCGGCTCCTGCTCAGGAGGGCGCCTCGGCGGCCGCGGGCGCGGGGGGCGATGGCGCGGAGGCGATGGCGGTGGACGAGGAGATGGTGAGGGGGCGGGTGATTTGGGGGTGGTTGGGGATGGCGCTGTCTTTTTTTCGAGGGGGGGTTGTTTTCAGGTGATGCAGTGTTTTGGTATTTGGGAAGGCGCAGAGGCGTTGGCAGTGGATAAGGAGATGGTGAAA
>NW_014009867.1:0-5690 GCF_000611645.1 Monoraphidium neglectum
CTGCCCACCCTGCCCACGCTGCCCACCAGCCCCGTTGTTGGTGCTGTTACGAGCGCACCTGTTGTGGGCGGGCTTATTGGTTGATAGATTCTGTGCCCTTGTAATATTACATTCTTGCCGCTGGCTGTGCACCCCAGCTTAGCGCACATTCCGGCACTTGACCCCTTGGACAGCTCACTACGTGCCCCCGGTTGCAGGGGCCCTGCAATACGTGTAACACAATACTCTCACACGCATGTGATCCAGTGATATGTCTGAATATTGACAGAGCCATGACAGTTGTCGGTCAGTCTGGGGGGTTTTGGCGATGTTGCAGGATGAGGCGACTGCAGCCAACAATACCAACGTCATTTCTTCAAATATCGCAGCAAGGGGTCAGGCACCTGGCTATGACTGTTGTTCGCTGGTCATGATTCGATTGTGCGGGGCCTACTGTGGTGACCACTCGAGGTGCCTCACGGTATGATAATCCATTTCTCGTCCTTGCGTGCATGCTACAATAGGATTTATCTATTCACCTCAGCGACCTTGGCACCGTCACCGGTTGAACGAGGTTGAATTCACCTATCTCTCGGCTCCGCCACGCTGCATGCACCAGTAGCGCAGTAACAGCAGAGCACCGCCGTCACCCATGTAGTGATGGTGATCTGGGTCGCAGCTGGAGGCCCATCTGCAAGAGCGTAAAGTCGCATGGCTGTTGCTTGATCACATTTGCTGCAGCTGCAGCTCTTGTACAGCATTCCTCTCGATCTCCCACTACGCTGCGAAAACAAACGGATGGCTTCGCTGTTGTCCAAGTCGTGTGCAAGAGCCCGCGTATTCTCGGCTTGCTCGAGATCCGTCCAGGCAGTCTGGTGCCAGCCACGCTTCATGCAGCGCCGTGGTGAGCAAGCATGGGTGCCGAAAACAGCTGCTGCTGCGCTGGGTGCCGTCATGTTTGGCTGCCCCATTGCACTGCGAAGCGCTCAGCAACAACTATATATATACTATACTATACTATATATATACTTACGAAGGGGTTGAGGTACCCTTTCAAACCAACCAACATCAGCGGCGAGGCTCTTGCACCGATGAGAATCGCCGCCTTGGCGCTGGCGTCCCGCCTGTCAGGTGACACCCTACCAGCGCCCTGCCCTCACTCCTTGCAGCGGTGGCGGCGGCGGCGGCGGTGGCGGCGGCGGGCGGCGGCATCCGCCAGATGACCCCGCAGGCGCGTTTCGGGGGAGCTTCGTTGCGTGCCATTGAGGCGGCTGCTTGTGCACTCAGCACCCTCAATTTCAGGCCCCTGCGGGACCACTCAGCCTCACACTCCAATGGGCACCCTAGCCGTAATGCACGGCGCCCCACTATGCATCGATGTCGCAGCAGCCCCAACCCATAATCCCCAAACCCCTCGACCGGTTTGACCAGGAGCTGCAGGAGCTGCTGATTGATGAGTCACGGGCGGAGGGCATCCAATTCGTAGACGTGCGAGAGCCCGGGGAATACGACGCCGCAGCGCTGCCGCGCTTCAAGCTCTTCCCCCTCAGCCAGGCCGCCAAGTGAGGCATCGAGGCGCCCGCCTCGCTGCCCCTGAGCACCCTGCTGCGCGGCGCTGGGGCGCTAGCGGGAACCCCCGCGTGTCGCATGTGGCCGCTGCGGCGGTCAGGTGCCGCGCCGCAGGCAGGGGTCCCGCGGGCGACCCTCCACAAATTGAGGCGCAGGGAGCGGCCAGCATGGCGACCCTCTCGGGCAGCCAGCCCCCGCCGCGCTCCTCACGAGCGCCGCGTTCCCTGAGCACCACCGCTCCACGCACCTGATGCATGCGCCCTCCCCCTTGTCACCTACAACACCAGTCCCCCCCCCCACACACACACACCTCCGTGCCCACTCGCCGCCGCAGGTGGTCTGACACCATCACCGATGACCTGGACATTGCGAAGCCAACAGTGGTGCTCTGCCACCATGGAGTGAGGTGAGGGCGAGGTCGAGGGGGACACGCGCTGCACACAGCACCGTCAACAGCCACTTTCATCGACGTGGCGCCTCCTTGCGACGCCACTGATACTGTTTGGTCTTAGTACCGAGGGCCTCCACTTGCTGCAACACTCTATCCATGCCAGTTCTGTCGCCTCGCCGCGGACCCACACCGAACGACTGTGTTTGTGCGTTGGGGCCGCCGCCCGGATACCTGTGTACCACCATTCCTGCCCAACTTTGGCGTCCCTCCCCTGCCTTGGCTGTCCCCATTCCACCCAGGTCCATGCAGATGAGCGTCTTCCTCGTGCAGAGAGGTGCGCGCCTCCGCGCTCGACGCAGGCGGCAGGGCAGAGTGCTGGGCTCAACACCAATGCAGCCAGCCCGCCTTCCGCTCTCTCCCTTTATTTGCGCCGCGCTTAAGGAACCCCTGTCCTTGACACCTGGCCCCGCAGCCATACTGCCGCCCATCAACCCGCCTCCCAAACCTCGAAGGATTTGTGGACGTCGCAAACGTGGCGGGCGGCATCCACGCCTACAGCCTCGGCGTCGACCCCTCGGTGCCCACGTACTGACCGCGTTTCGACCGCCGCCCGTCCAGCAGCCGCCGGGTCTTCCGTCGCAGCAGACGCGTGCGAGCACGATGCGGCGGGCTTTCAAATGCGGGCGGCCGCGTCTTGACCGCCGGCTGTGCCGTGGTGCGGTGCGGTGCGGCGCGCGCCTCCACCTTGTGCCTTGGACATAGTGCCGTGATGCCTGATTTGTTGTGCACTTTCTTTCTCGCGTGGGCTCCATCTGCCCGGGAGCTGCGCCTGAAGAATACAATGTTACCGTGGTCACAAATTTGGGACGGTTGGCACGGGGGGCGACACGACTCATCCGCAGCAAACAGCCTGGCTGTCCAGTCGACACCCGTGTGAGCAGTCTAGGGAAGGAAGCGCTGTGGCAGCCACTTGGGCGGACCACCGCCTGGCAAAGCATGCAGTATATCTTGCCGCAGCACACGCGGGCCGGGTGCAGGGCGCGCAACGGCGGACGCATGAGTGGTGGTTGGGAACTTGGGCATGCGTTCGAGCCTGACGTGACAGGCAAAGGGGTCCACATACAGCAGCACAGCAGGGGCGGCTGAACGTGATGCCGACAGCCAGTCAAATCGCCGATAAGCCGATCCCAGTCGCGACGCCTGGTGCCCCTCTGGGCCCGCGCCGGTGGCAAGCGCAACGGAAGTTCTCTGAACAGCAATTGGGTCATCCAAGCCTTGTGGCAGCCCTCAACGAAGCGTGTATGTTGGACCTGGCTGGCGGGCCAGCCGCAGGTGACAGGCCAGCAAAGGGAATCTTGTCTCTTGCCCGACCCGCAACGCCCTGCAAAACAGCTCGCTGCCCGCACGCCCAGGCGCCCACGCAGCCGCGGTCGAGCCTAAACTCCACAGCTTAGCGTCCAAGGCGTGCAAAGCTTGCCGCCACTGTCAAGGTCCCATCGACAGCGGGCCTGGTTGCGCCGCAACTCCCTGAAAAGACGTGCGGCCTCTCTTCCTCAAGAAAACAGATCACGTGGTCCGGATCTGGACGCCGCCTTCACTTGGCGCCCTCCGTCGCGATCTGGGCCTGCGACCTCGCGTTGATGAGCGGCAGCAGCAGCGCCACCGCCGCCACGCAGCCGCCCGCGAGGAGGCCAAAGTAGCCGTCCCTGGCAGTTGAGAGTTGGCGGTTGGGGAGCAGGCCGGGCGGTTGGCGGTTGGGGGCAGGGCAGGGCAGTGGAGAGGTTTTGAGACGGCGCGGCGCCGAAGTTCAGCTCCATCGAAGGGTGGTGCGCTGGGCGGCAAGGCGCGGGTGCAGAAAAGGCGCAGGGGCTTGCTGCGTGTCCAACAAATGATCAGGGATGGCGCTCATCTCTCTGCAGCAAGCTGCACAAGGAGGAGCGAGTGAGCGCGCCAGGCCAGGCCGGGGGCGCACCAGCCGAAGCGCTGCTGCATGAAGGCCAGGGGGATGCCAGCGAATGCGGCGCCCGCATAGGAGATGAGCCCCAGGATGCCCTTTGATGTGTGAATGCACAGGATTAGAGGAGAGGGAGTGTGTGTGTGTGAGTGAGTGTAAGGGTGTGTTTGTGTGCACGCATGTGTGTGTGTGTGTGTGTGTGTGTGTGTGTGTGTGTGTGCAGGACCAGGCTTGAAACCTGGACGGCAGTGACGCCCGGCCGGCTGCGGCTGGTTGCACAATTAAGTTGAGCGCAGATACGATATATCGCACAAGAGCAGGAAGGTGGGCGGCGCACACGTCCCTGGTGGACCGCTCAGCACGCTCAGCGCCCTCCCCTGCACCACGCACCACCACATTTTGCAATACCCACCTGGCTGGCGCCCACAGACTTCTTGGACACGATCTCAGCGCCACACAGCCCAATGAGCATCTGCACAGCAGGTTTGGGGTTCAGGATCCAGGGTTTAGGGTTCAAAATTGTAGACACACGAGGGGGGCGGAGGTCCCCCTGGCAAGGCACAGGCTAAGCCGTTAGGCGTCCCTGGCGCCCCGACGCACGCTGCTTGGTGGTCAGGGCCGGGGAGTCGAGTACATTTGTATGCACTCTGCCCTGTGCGGCTGCGCTCTGGGCTCGGCCCCGCTTCACCCTTTCACGTAGCAACGGCACCCAGGCAGTGGCGTAGCAAGCCTGTCCCAATGCACACACAACAGCCAGACGCCCCACTCGCCTGCGGCCCGTAGATGCCAAACCCAAGAGCTGCGATGACCAGCCACGTCACTTGCGGCGCGCCCGCGGGCGTGGCCCTTAGTGCGGCCAGCACCCCCAGGGTGATAAAGAGGTAGGCCACCACAATGCGCACGCGCTGGCCGACCTGGGGGGGGAGCAACGGGTCCATGGGGCAGAAGGGGTGGGGGTGTTGTGCTGGTGCGTGCGCACAGGTGCAGGGGTGCGGGGGAATCCAGGTGTGTATGTGCGAGTGCGTTTGTGCGCGTCTGAGTGTGCATTTGTGTGTTTATGCGTGCATGTGTATGTGTGTGTACGCGCGCGCGCACGTGCGCGCGCGTGTTTACTGATCAAGGGGGTCCACGATGCCAGTCAGGGACGAGTCAGGGGCGTCAAACAGGGCCCGAGCACCCCGTGAGCTCGGCACGGGAGCAGGGCGCAGGGCAGCTGCGGCGCGTCCCCTCACGCGCCCCGCCCGCGCCCGGCGCGCGCGCCTGGCCTGCGCCGCTGGTCTTGGCCCTCTTAATGGCGGCGTCAGACAGGACCCCCGACAGCGTGCCGCCCAGCAGACCGCCCAGCTCAAGGCCTAGGGGGCGGCAGTCCGGGGTGCAGGGTGCGAAACGAGCGACGCGTGATGACGTCATGCAGTGCTGTGTGCGGCCCTCGCGCCGCAGCCCCCAGCTCCCACAATGCCCTTGCTGCAGCGCCCGCCCTGCTCTACGGCCCACAGCCTGCGCGGACGCTGGGGCTGCGCCCTGGGCGAGAGCGCCCCCTCACCCCCTCACCCCACCCACCGACCCCCAAACCCCACTGCCCGCACCGGACACTGTGAGTGCAGCCGCGGCAGTTGACGTGGCTGCCTTGGCCTCCAGCAGGTAGAAGACCAGCCAGGAGGTGCAGCCCTGGCGCACCAGGTAGACCTGGGGGGGATGGGGTGGTGTGTGTGTGTGTGTGTGTGTCAGGGGGTGATTGAGGTGAGGAATGAGGGGATGGGTTTGACCCAAACCTCATGAAATGGGGTTGGCGTGGGG
>NW_014009866.1:0-5693 GCF_000611645.1 Monoraphidium neglectum
GGGCGGCGCGGAGCGCGTCAGCACGATGTTCAGGCGCCCCGGGAGCGGACGGAAGCGCTCAGGGATGGACTCCCAGGTCTTCCGGCCCATGATGACGGCATTGCGCTTCGAGGCGTCCGACGTACGGCTCGTGAGTTGGCGAAAACAGGCGAGGTCGCCCGACAGCTTCCACGGCATCCCGCCGTCCTTGCCGATTCCCCAGCTGCGGGTCACGGCCACCACAACCTGATATATTCGCTTCGGTTCCCTCATCCTGGGCAGGCGAGCGGCCCTCCCACAAGATGCAAGGCGGAGAGCGCAGCACAGACAGCGCAGCAATGCGCGAAACAAGAACAAGAGGTCGAGCTCGTGTGAGTATTGAGTAATGACGGGTTTGTATTCATGCAAGGAGTCGAAGACGGGAGTAAAGAGGGCAGTCACATCACAGCATGCACCTCCCGCTTTCCTGCTGATTTGAATGGCACGACACGGTCGAGCCCGCAATCACACCTGTTACAACAACAGTAACTCAAAAAGATTGCTCAATGTTTAAAAGGTGACGTAGATCATCCCATGTGCAGCATGATCTGGTGTACGCGAGTCTACATGCGACCGTTGGATGGCTTGAAATGATGATGTAGGCCTGTGCTTCACTGCACAGGCCGCTCCGCTCTGCGGAGCGCGCCAACTTGCCAACTCGCTGGCACGCATCAGCGAGATTGGCAGGTGCATCGGGAAGTGCAGCTCTGACAGAGCTGGCATGCGGCCAGCCATTGCCAGTGCAGTGACTACTTCTGGCTGAGCCCAGCGATCGTTACATCACACCTGTCTCCATGTTGCAGCGCGAGGCGGCTGGCCCAGCGAGTCCTGGACCCCAGCTGCCGGCAGGGGCCGTCCAGGCATCGGGCGCCCATCTGGTCGCTGCGGTTACTGTGAGCACGCCAGCCGCACCAGAATCAACACCCTTGGTCCACGACCAACAGCAGGAGCAGCAGCAGCAGCAGCAGCAGCAGCAGCAGCAGCAGCATGTGTTCCTGGTGTTGGGCGCAAGCAGCGACGTCGGCGGCGCCGTGCTGGCCGCGCTGCGGCGGGACGCGCCCCCGGCCGCCATCGTGCTCGCCGCCACGCGTGGCAGCCCCGGGCCCTGCGAGCGAGGTGAGGCGCTGCGGGGCTTTTCGCGCTGCAGCCGTCATCGAGGCTGCTCTCGCAGGGAAGCCCCCGGCCGGGCCTCAGCATTGGCACCTCGGAGGAGCGGCACGCAATGCGGCTGCGAGCGCCACCCTTGCAAACACCTGCTGGCGCGCGCGTGCGCACCACGCACCCCATTTGCCCAGTCCTGGACCTGGAGTGGCCCGAGTCCTGGGGCCCGGCGCTGCGCGGTGTCACTGGTGGGCGGCTGGGGCGGGGCACACTGGGAGGCTGTCGGCGAGCGGCTGCTTCTCAACGGCTGCTGTTCAGCAGCGACCACCTTACAGACACGCCCTCCCCCTGACCGCGGATGCCCCCCCCACCCCGGCCAACCAACACCTCGCGCTCCTCTCGACTCTCTCTTGCCGCCCGCCTCGTCGGCCCGCCGCAGGCCTGTTCATGCTGTGCCCGCCGCACCTCGCCGCCAACGCCGGCGTGCAGGGGCTGGGCCCGTTTGCCGGCCCCGTGGAGCGCGTGTACGCGCCCTTCATCGCCTCAGCCGCTGCGGCCGGCGTGCGCCACGTCGCATTGTTATCAGTGCAGACGGCGGGGCGCCGGCCGCGCGGGCTGCACGCGCGCGTCGAGGCGGCGCTGCGCGCGTCGGGCCTCGCGTGGACGGCCGTGCGGCCGGCATGGTACTTCCAGAACCTGCTGCGGCCGCCGCTGCTGGACATGATACGGGACGCGCACGCCGTGGAGCTGCCCGCGGGGCGCGCAGAGCTCAACTGGGCAGGTGGGCCGCATCGCCCCAGTCCGAGCGGCGCGCGGCTTCCGTGCCAGCGGCACGCGCCCAGGAGGGGTCTGCACCCCGCTGCTGCCTTGCACCGGCACCCTTGCAACCCAATGGGAAGGGCGGCGGTGCTTGCTGTTCGAGATGCTCATGCTCGCCATGCCGACTGTCACGCAACATCCGACCCACACGACATCACATACACAACCATCTGACCGCCAATCCGGCCAGCCAACCCTGCAGCCACACCGACAGATGCCCCCGTGCGCGCCCCCACCGCCCCGCGCCGAGTGCAGACGCCCGCGACGCCGGCGAGCTCGCCGCACACGCAATGCTGCACCCGTCCAAAAGCGCCGGCGCCGCCTGGGACATCGCGTCGGAGCGCGCCGGCTACGGCTGCGTGTGCGAGCTGCTGTCGCGCGCGCTGGGCCGCCAAGTGGTGTACCGCCCCGTCGGCCCCCTGCGCTTCGCGCTGCGCCTGCGTGCGGCGCGGCGCTCGACCGCACACGTCCTGATTTCGCTTGCCGCGCACTGGCTGCCCCGGGTCAGCCGGCCGCCGCCGCTGTCTGCAGACTTTGAGAAGGCGCTGCGGCGGCGGCCCAGGGGGCTGCAGGCGTTTGTGGAGGAGCACGCGGCGGAATGGGCGCGGCCCGGGGCGCCCCCCTTGGAGGCATCCGTTGGCGGGCCGCCCTCGCCACCACCAGTCAGTCGCGGCGACAATTGACCGCGTCAACGGCTGCTCGGATGGCCGCAGAGTGCGCAAGCACAGCTGTGCGTCAGAGTCGCGACGCCGGCCCAGGGACGGGTGCGGTGGCTTGCGAGTGGCTACGCTGCACCGTGTGCGTCAGTGTGCAGTGCTTGTGTTTGCACTGCAGTATGTGAGAGCTGAAATGATCAGCGCCGCAGGATGATCCCGCTCACGTGATCTGCAGGACTGTGGAGCAGACCGATCACGCCTGCCCATGCATGCGCCCCCGCAGCGCGGTCGCAAGACCCAACATGCATGCCTACTACCACAATCCTTGGGAGATACGGGCACGGCCACAGGGCGCCAGGACCGTTAATCTGCTGGCCTGTAACGTCTGACCAAAATTTCATGTTTTCGGCGTCCGCTGATTGGTGGACCGCGCGCGCAACACGAGTGTCCTGCATTGGGCCAAGATTTACACACGTGTCGGGTAAGGCTAAGAGTGCCGGTTGCGGCAGCTACCACCACAGGCCATCAACGCGCTAAGGGGGCCGGCGGCGCGGCCCCGAGGAACGAGGGTCGGTGCGTCACGGAAAATGCCATCTCTTCGGGCTCTGTTTTCGTTTGCGCGCGCCCCAAAGCAGTCAAGTGTGCGGCGGGCAGGCGGGCGGGCGTGGCGCCGCCGATCGATTCAATTGTAGGCGGCGCGAGCGCCGGCGGCCGCTCGCGTGCCCGGGCGTTTGGAGGAGTGCATGAGCGGAAGTGTGTGCGCGAGTGCGTGAGTATGGTTCCCCCGCCATCCGGGCCATCGCGCGCGGAATGCTGCAGAGGATGCTGCACGGCTGAGGCCGCGCCGTGGGCGCCCCCTTTGGTGCGGCCTGCGGCCGCGCAGCCAAGGCGCAGCGCCCGCGCATGCGACGCGCGATTCGCAGCGCGACGGCATGCCCGTCGGCGCGCGTGCTGCGGGGGCGCCCCGAGGCGGGCGCGCGCGGGGGCGTGCGGCTGGGCGGCCGCGGGGGAGGCCGCGGCGCGCAAGGGCCAAGAGCGGCAGCGCGTTTGCTCATGCCGGGCCACGGCCTTTGTCCGTTGGTGCGGACAGGCATGTGCGCGGGCCGGCGGCGGCCAAGCATCACTGGTGAGGGCGTGGCCCCCCGCCACGGGCCAGGCCGAGCCGTCGCTAGGTCCAAGGGGCGGGCGCCTGCGCAGTATCCCACCAAATGCGCCGGCGCACGTCGCCCTGGCATCTGCGCGGGGCCCGGCGCCGCTCGCGCAAGGCGGCGCCGCTCGCAATGTGACGTTTTGTGTCCTCGCGCTGCCATGCACAGGGTTTGGCGGAATCAGGGTGTAGACGGCTGCACGCAAACTCAATTGGTTTTGACATGCAGCCAACCGTGACCAGGGTGTGAGGGGGGTATCGGCTGGTGAGCAGCTGACTGCTCCTGCTGTCGGAAAACCAGGGGCGGCAGGCGCAACGCCTTGGAGGTGCCGCAGGCGCGCGCCGCCCCTCGCCGCCCCCACCACCGCCAGGGGGCGGCCACAACACCCTTCCAGCTCAAGACACGAAAGCGAGGAGCAAAGAGACAACGGGGGGTGTGTGGCGGCCGCGCCCGCGCCCGCCGCGGCGAGCGGGAAAGGTGGGCGGGCGCGGGCCGGGCTGTCGCGCGCCAACAAATGAATTGGCCGGTAAGCTCGAGCCCGAGGAGAGAGGCACGCGCGTGTGCGCACGCCGCGCGCGCGCGGCGGGGCGCGGCCGCGCAGCCCGCGCGCTCTTGGTCAAAGGGCGCGGTTGTCATTTGCGGGAGAGCGTTGGGGGCGCACACCACAGCGGGTGCGGCCCAGGCAGCAGGCCCCCCGCGCAACGGCGCGTGCTGGGCCGGGGTCGCGGCCGCGGCGCGAGCGTGGGTCAGTTCTTATCAGTGCCAGTGCTATGAAATCCGGGGGCATGGCGGTCCGCCTGCAATGAAGTGCGTCAGCCTGTGTCCCGTGGTAAGAGGCACAAGCCCCGGAGGTCAGGGCATGCGCGCGCGCGCACAGGCGCGCCAGCCTCCCTAGGCCAGGCAGCATGGGGTTGGGTCAACGGCGCGACCGTCCAGGCCTGCGACCTTGGACGCCCAGCGGGTGCGCAGCCCCCTTGGCCGCGCCCCGCCTGGCTTTGCGCACGCGGCCGGCCGCGGCCGCGTCACCGGATGCGCGCAAAGTCGTGCGCCACCACGTGGCTGACGGCGCCCATGGGCGCGTGCCTCTTGGCGGCCGCGTTGCCGCTGCCGATCGCCGCCGCCGCCTCCTGCGCCGCCTTGAGCACGTCCGCATTAAGCGTGCCGCCGCCGATCGCGTGGCGCATCGCCGCCACCGCCGGGATGCTCGTGTTGAAGAGCATCCTGTAGATGCCCGCCATCTGCGTGTGGCAGTAGCGGCGCCAGCACATGTCCCCCGCTACGGCCGCCAGCGCGCCGCCCTTGACCGGCTCCCCGCAGCCGTCGGGCATGGGGCGCCACACGAGCAGGTAGTGCTTGCGCTCGGCGGGCTCGAGCCGCGCCTCCAGCGCGACGAGCGCCTGGGTGGAAAAGGTGAGGTCGCGGTCGGTCTTGGAGTTGTTGTGCACGCAGAACGTCTCAAAGCCGACCTCCAGCTTCTTGGCCTCCTTCTCGCGCCCAAACAGCCTGTAACAAAGAGGGGGGAAGAGGCATAAGCGGGCGCGCATGGGTGTGTGAGAGCGCGGCACGGGGGGTGAGGCAGAGCCGGGCGGCAGGGAGCAGTTTGACAAACAGCCAGCTCCCACAGCAGCGCTGACTTTGACCAAGCGGGTGCGGCCCGCGGTGGGGGGTGCCCTTAAAACTTCGCGCACCTGAGCAGGCTGCAGACGACCCAGACCTTCCACCCCGTCCAGGACCGGCAGGCCATCACGCGCGCGTCGCTCGGCGAGAACGCGTCCGTCATGCGCGGCAGGCAGCCGGGCGTGATGGAGAACGGCGGCGGGTGCGCCGCGAAGAACTCCAGATTGTAGTTCCACCCCTCCATCAGGGTGAGCGGGTACGTGCTGGACGTCGCCGCGTGCACGATCAGCAGGCGCCGCTCGCCCTTGTCCGCGCCGCCGCCGCTGCCCGCGCC
>NW_014009865.1:0-714 GCF_000611645.1 Monoraphidium neglectum
GGGTGTGTCAACGCAGGCAGGGGGCGGCGGAGCAGGCGGTCACGCAGGGCTGGAGGTTTGATTTGTGGCCGGGCATGTCAGCGTTTTTGAGGAACGGTGCGTTTGCCGTGTATGCGACACGCAACTGTGATGTGAGTGTGTGCGTGTGTGTGTGTGTGTGTATTGTGTGTGTGGTTGCGCAAGCCCGTGTGCGTGCTGGCATTCTTCGAAGCGGCTATCTTTAGCAGCTAAAATCATCCATTCAGCAAAGGTGTCTGGATTCTGGACCCCCCCATGCCCTGAGCACCCTGGATTTTTGCACCTGCAGAAACCCACCCTCGACACCCCGCAAACCTTGACCACCGCCGATGAACAGGTGTGGAGCGTGGTGCGTGGCAAGGGCAAGTCCATCCCCAGCGGCGGCACCCTGGTGGTAGGCCGCGAGCAGGACTGCCAGGGCGGCTGCTTCGACTCAAAAAAGGGCGCCATTGGCAGCGTCTCCGAGGTGCGTCTAGGATGTATCCTTTTGAGGTTCAGGTCATCACGACCTGCCCGTTCCTTATGGCGCGTTCACGCACGTGTGAACTTGCATGTGCGTCTGCGTCACTCTGGAGGCTTGGGGAACGGGGCGGGCCATGGGCACCGACACCGCCGTCTTTGCAAACCCTGGTCTTTGTCCTGGATACTCAGGGGCGGGGGCGGCCGCCGCCCCGGGGCGAGCCGCGTGCTGCTGCT
>NW_014009865.1:1053-6028 GCF_000611645.1 Monoraphidium neglectum
CGCCGCCCCGGGGCGAGCCGCGTGCTGCTGCTTGCGCCGGCCTGGTCCGGCGCCGCGTGCGCCCGCCTCTCCTCCAAGACCGATCCCCCGGCCTGACACACACACACACACACACACACGCACACACACACACACACACACACGATTGCCCTCACCAGTCGCAACCCACTAACCGCCCCTCCCGACTCGGTCCTCTCAAAACCCCCCTGTGCCAGGTTGGGGACCAGGAGTATGGCGCCCAGGACTTTTTCGGGCTCATAGAGGAGATGAGGGTTTGGAAGGTGCGTTCGAATCATACAATGCCTACCTGGGATTCGGCAAGCCAATTGCTAATGTTAGTTCCAGGGGGTAAAAAGGGAGGGCACGGGAGCAGGCGAGCCGCCCCGGCGCGCCGCGCTCGGCGCCGCCCGCACGTGCGCCTGCACCCGCCGGCAGCGCGCGTCTCGCCGCCGGCGGTCCCTCCAGGGCTGTTCCCCTTGTTGGCCCCCCGGTTATATTTGAAGAATGCATCCCTGCCGCCATCGCGCGTGTGCACCTCTGCATCAGGTGGTGCGCACCCCAGATCAGATCAGGGCGGGCATGGCGGGCGACGCAGGCGGCGCCGGCGTCGACAGGGACGACGCCAACCTCGTCGCATACTGGAAGTTTGACGAGGGCCGAGGTTACACCGTTAAGGTGCGACCAACCTCGGCTCCCTCAAACGCGGGCCGCTGCTCCGCGCGGTCTGTCATGATCTGTTGCCTGCACCTGAGCGCCCCGCGCCGGCGTCGAATTGGGTCGCGCGCAGACACTTTTCCAGCCCTCAATTTGCCCCTGCCCATAACTCCGCGCACGAGTTACGGCCCCCGGTCTCATCATCTGACCCCACCCTTCACGCTCAGCCCATGCTTATCAGCACACATACCCACATGCAGGCGCACCCACAATTTCTGTCGATTCCTATCATACGTGATTATTCCTGCAGGACGTCACCAACCACGGCCACGACCTCATCGCCGCAGAGGCCCCCACCTGGGAGGTCGTCCGCTGGCTGTCCTCCTGCGGCAACGGCGCCGTCGAGGGCGCCGAGGAGTGCGACACCGGCGACCGCCACGGCGGCGGCGGCTGCAGCAGCGACTGCAAGGTCGAGCCCGGGTGGACGTGCGCGGGCCGCCCGTCGCGCTGCACCAAGGGCGGCAGCGGCGGCGGCGGCGGCAAGCCCGCACCTGCTCCGGCGCCGGCGCCGGCGCCGGCTCCCAGTGGTGGCGGCGGCGGCGCTGGCGGTGGCGGCGGGCGCGGCAAGGGCGCCGCGATTGCGGCCGCCATCCTGGTGCCCGCATTCGTGGTCCTCCTGGCCGGCCTCGCCTGGGGCAGCCGCCACGCCGTGCTGGAGGCGTTCCCTCAAGCGCGCGCCGCGGCCGACGCGGCGCAGGCCGTGCTCGCGCGCGTCGTGCCCGGCGCGAAACCGCCGGGCGGCGGTTACGGGCGGCTGTCGCTCGACCCCGAGGAGCTGGACGTCAGCCCGGAGTTTCTCGCGCCGACGCCGCTGCGGCCGCCGGGCGCACCGGGGTCGTATCAGCCGCTGGCGGGCGGCGGCGGCGGCGGCGGCGGCGGCGCGACTTGAGGGGCCACAAGGAGGGGGGGGGCGCGCCAGGGTTTAGGCCCGCGTCGCCCGATTATTAGAGGGGGTTGTTTTTGAGGCTAGAATTCCGACCTTTGTTTGTGATGATATGTGCATTGTCAGGGTTGTGCATGGGGCCGCGCCCCAACGAATGGCACCAAGATTTGGGGCACCACGCGCCCCAGGGAGCATGCGTCTGTGGAAGGGGCGCCAGGGGAGGAGTGCGGGTCCCCCCAAACGCTTGGCAGGTTGTTGAGCAGCTGGCCGGGCGGCCCTGCTGCCGCCCAATGGACCTCGGTTCAGGTCGCACGCCCAGTGCCCTGCGCGGCCCGTGCCACAATCGGCTCGGCCGCGCCGAAGCTCCTGCCGCCCCTCCTATCCAGGCTCCCGCGCCAGCCCATCCCTTGACGCTTTGCTTTGCTCTCCTCCTGTACAATCAGCCCAGTTGTTTTTGCCAGCGGCATCATGTTGGCGGCGGCGACTGGAGGACGAGATGGCGCCTGATTGCTGGCGTATGATGCAGCAGATGCAAAATGAAGAGAAAGCTTACAAGTTGCTTGATTTTGATTTTCTTGGTGGCTCTGTGCTTGCTGATTTTGTTGCCCCTTATGTGTATGCTTGCTGGCAGATCCGTTGGAAGGTTAGGAATGAGGAGGTCCGCTCTGATGAGCGCGAGGCCGATGGCAGTGATGCTATGGTATGAGTAACTTATCTATCTATCATGTTGTCCCTGCCGCCGGACCTGTCACCCTGCTCTTGAGTTCACCGCAGCTTTTGACAGACTTTGCGATAATGATGGCTTGCGCGTCGCGCCATGCCAGACGCCGCCCGCCGCCCCCATGCGGCCGTCGCGCACCCAGCAACAGCGTCCTGCCGCAGCGGACGCGTGTGCATCAACACGTCGGGCGTCTGTGCCCGGCGCATCGAATGCAACTGCATGCACGACTCAGCGTGGTGAGAGGGGGGGCTGAAAGTTGTGCACGGGCAAACGCCGCTCGCGGCCCTCATGTGCTCGTTCAGCTGGGCCGGCGGCTGCCCAGCCAGTCAGCACATGCGGCCGCCATAGGCAGGATCGGCATATAAGAAGGGGTGCGCTGCTTGTTTGTGGCCCGCAGTCCAATCGTGCGGCAGCTCTGAGCGCTGTTTTTCAAACGGAGGCCCTTGCTGAGCGGATTCGGGGAAGCGGCTGGTCACTAGTGACAGCATTGGCCACCACTGCTGCGCCGTCAGCCGCAGGTTGAAATTTCGCCACGCGATGCAGCACTCCTGACGCCCAGATGACCCGCAGCTGCCCGGCGCCGGGCCGCCCTCGGCTGCGCGCTGCGCTGGCCGCTTCTGGGGCTGCTGGTAAACGCATCATCAGCGCTCCCAAGTCATCGCAAGCGCATTCCGCAGCCCCACGTCGTGGCCACACACCCCAGGTGCGTGCACGCGAAGCCCACCATCTTAAAATAGAATCATCTGGGCGACGAGGACGGTCGCACGGCGGTGTCAAGGCGGGCGCCCGCGACGCCTCGCCTCAACAATGGACTATCTTCCTCTTGGCAGCAGACCGCTCTTGTTGAGCCTTCGGCATGCTTCAGCCATGAAACATGTGTCATGGCTGCGAGGCAAAAGTATCTGTCTCAGTGCACTGTACAGTTGTGCTGCATCAAGCGAAGAAGTAATCTTCAGGCGAACGCTCTCCAGGCGCCATGTGCATGGCGCTCACAGGAGCGAGGGACCGCAAATGAACGGCGCACTGACGGCTGCACTGCACATGTATCTCAGAGCTGATGCCATGTATAGCAGCCTTAGGGAGAAACCAGATCGGCATCCTGGCCCTGGATGGATCCCAGCAGGGCTTCATTCTGGCACCTGCACAAAGCGCGCGCTCGCAGCAAGGCGATCAGGTGGCGACAACCCAAGCGCGCCGCGGCTCTCGCATAGCTGACAACGCCCACAGCTGGTGCAGGCATGTGCAACGCGGCACATCGTGGGATCCAATCAATCCTGAGTGGTGAAGGCGGTGGTGGTCCATACCGCGTGATCTCGGTCAGCTCAGGCGAGCAACGAGCGATCCAGACAAAGTGCGCGGATCAATACATCTGCAGCTATCCCTAAATTTTCCTTTCGATCCAGGATGCGCCCGATGGTGGAGTAGCCATCCAGCAGCTGTGGGAGGGCTAAACAATCCTGGTGCGGTGTGGCGCAAATATGTCTGCAGTCAATAATGTCTTTGCAAGAAATTTACACCTTGCACCTCGTGTTGCAGAGCACACCCACTTGGAAGGACGGTCCTCTTGAAGCCAAGGCGCGGGCTGCCTCGCCATCCCCTCCCTGCTGGATCATCAACCTTTCAGAAGGATAATCAGCACAGCTGGATCCTGTGAAAGGCCACAGAGGAGCCAAAGTGAGCTCGTGAAAGCAAGGGAGGAGGGACTCACGAAGGTGCCCTTTTGTGCCTCGCAGGCGTGGGCAGGTGCTGTTGTAAGAGTAAAATTCCTTTGCGTACGCTTCCAAATGGACCGCACCCTCGGGCTGCTGACTGCCGCGCCCCCTTTCGCGCGCCGCCGCTGCCCGCCGCTCCAGGGCAACAGGGCTCGTCCTAGCCGCCCGCATGGCCTCGGCCTTGCGGGCGGAGGACCGCGCGATCGAGGCCGTGAAGGCCGAGGAGGGGGCCGCGCTGGGGCCCGGCGCGTATGACGGGTCCGGCGGCGGTCTGGGCGGCGTCGCGTCGCCGCCGCTGCTGCTGCCCTCCGACCCGTCGCCCCATGGCGGCGCTGGCGGGCTCTTTGTGCAGCAGGTGTTCGGGCAGTACGGCGGCGGCGCGCCCGACGCCCACGCGCCGCGCCCGGCGGATCTCGACCCACAGCACGCGGCGGCGCTGGCCCTCCAGCAGCACCAGCAGCAGGAGCAGCAGCAGGAGCAGCAACAGCAGCAGCAGCTGCAGCAGTCGCTCTACGACGCCTCCGCCGCCGCGCTGCTGGCGGCGGCCCCCGTCGGCATACCCCAGTTCGGGGTCACGCTGCCCATGCAGTCTAGTAGCGGCCCCGGCGGCGCCGGCGACGACGAGCTCATGGGCGAGGCCGCCGGGTCCGATTCTGGCGGCGCGGCCAGCAGCGGCGGCGCGCCGGCCTACGCGCGCGATCAGCAGCCCGGCGGCGGGCGGCCGGGGGCGAAGGGCAAGAAGTGAGCGGCGCGCGGGCCTGCCTCCTGCCGCCTCGGCCTCGCCCCGCGGCGGGGCGTCTCCCTCCTGGGGCGTCTCCCTCCTGGGCCTCGTTTCGATTCGCCTGGATTCCCGCAGAGCTGCGTTCTTCAAGGGCTGCATGCCTTCTGCATCTCGGAGCCGCCCCTCATGCCCACACCCCCACCCCGCACCCACCTGCACACGCC
>NW_014009864.1:0-1148 GCF_000611645.1 Monoraphidium neglectum
GGCACGGCTGTTGGGCGCTCCCGGGCAGAGCGGCGGGTGGCAGCGCCCGGCATGGCGCACGGGGGGGCGCAGCGCTGCAGGCCCTGCCTCACACCAGACCTTGTCCCTGCACCGCCCCCAAAACTGTCCCTGCCCCCCAGAGCAACAGCACGGTGAAGTACTTCAAGGGCGACTTCCAGGATCCCACCACGTTCTTTCAGGTGTGAGTGTGTGTGTGTGTGTGTGTGTCCGCGCGCACTTGTGTGCACGTTTTGTGGTTTGGTGGGGTATCAGAAAGGGGTCAACAACAGCAACGAAGGGCTTTGAATATTCAGATGCGCCAGGGGGCAAGACGCACGGGATGTGAGGGTTGCCAGGCCATGCATGGCGGGTGCACGGCTGGGGAGGTGCGGTATGCCTCGGGGCTGTGGCCGGGCCAAAAACACGCAGGCAAGCTCGGCAAGGGGCCCTGCCATGGGGGGCGCGTGTATCGTGTGCGCCTGGCCGTTCTAGATGCCGACACCCTTGCCGGAACGCGTTGCGCCGCTCTGCGCCGCCTCCCGCAGATCCCCCTGATGAACGCCGTGGCGCGTGAGGCCGCCCGCGGCGCGCTGCTGCGCGTCGCCCCCGAGCGCGCCGGCTCGTTTGTGTGGGTGCCGCGCCTGCTGAGCTTCCCCCACCCCTTCCTGGACTCCAAGAGCCTGCTGGCCGGGGTGCTGGCCGCCTTCATATTCGCGGCCCTCATGTTTGGGTTTGTCACCCAGGTGCGACCTGGGGGGCCATGGCGGGCAGGGGGTTGTATCCCAACGGCTGCATCCTGACTGGGCTGCCTGGGCCGAGCTGCAGTGGGCGCAGCGGGCGTGGCGCTGGCTTTATGCGGAGTGGGCCGAGCGTCTGAGGGCTTGAGCGACTCTGGCTGATGCGCCCCTGGACCCTCCAGGTTGATGAGTCGCACAGCGCGTGCCGAACATCTGCTGTCAACTAGCACACATGACACGTTGCCAGCAGCGAGGGGCAACCCAACGGATAGATGTCCTGCCAGCGCTCTCCAGAGAGGGTTCACACTGCCAGGCTTGTCATCACAGGGCAGCGCGGCGACTGTCAGGCTCTGCGTCGGCAAGCCCGGTTATACTCTCCGACCACCCGCCCTCTGCCCCCCCCCCCCCCCC
>NW_014009864.1:1976-2696 GCF_000611645.1 Monoraphidium neglectum
GTGTCTGAGCGCGAGGCCGGCCTGCGCACCGCCCTGCGCAACATGGGTATGCTGGACTCATCCTACTGGGCCTCGTGGGCCGCCTTTGACCTCATCATGGCCCTCCTGGTGGCGCTGCTCATACTCATATATGGTGGGCGGGTTCGGCAGGGACCAGGGGTCTGGGGGCCGCCTTGGGTATGTGGCTGTGAGGAGCGTGATATCAAGCCTGTGTATTGCGTGGCGGAAGCTGCACAGACAAGCGAGAGCGGCCAGCTGCCTTTGGCACTCGGTCCCATCTTGGTGCAGCCGTTGATTGTCTTGATTTATCCTGCCCCTGAAAGGACCAAACGCCGCCAGCCAATCCGAACTTCTTTGCGTCTTCTCCACACCCGTCCAGGCCTCATCCTGCAGTTCCCCTATTTCAAGCGCAACGACTCGTCGCTGCTGTTCATGCTGTTCTGGCTGTTTGGCCTGGCGATGACGTCATACTCCTACTGCCTCTCCGTCTTCATGAAGAAGACACAGGTGAGGGGGGGCCGCGGCCCCCGGAAAATCAGGCCAATGGGGGGGGGGGGCGCGGCTGTCCGTGGGTTGTTGTGTAGATTGCGGGATGGGCGAAGTCCTGGATGACACGACAGCCACAGGAACCCCGGGGCCTGGAGCCCTGGAGTGCAGGGTACGCCGCACCCAAAGGCAGGAGCAACCAGGACGAGGCTCCGCCACCGCAGGGGCGCCGCG
>NW_014009864.1:3268-7088 GCF_000611645.1 Monoraphidium neglectum
AAAATCACCACAATCCGGCGGCGCCCGGCCACCTTCCCCCTTACCCCCTCAAGGGCGCCGTGTACCTGGGCTTTGTGGTGTTCATCTGCGGCTGGGTCTTCCAGACCGTCCAGATCGGCGCGGCGCTGCCCTACTCCCCCCAGTACTACTTCTCTGCCACGAACAAGTACGGCCGCGCCTTCTTCTGGGTCTTCAACCTCTTCCCCTGGAACCCCTTGACCAAGGGCATCACCGACCTGGGGGCCGCGACGGCGTCGGCCTCCAGCCCGGGGCTGCGGTGGTCGCAGCGCTACAGCTACTGCCGCTATGTGCCGCAGGACGAGGACCAGGAGCCCTATGACACGAAGATCGAGTACCGGGACTACGACTGCGTCTACCCCATAGGGCAGGCGCGTTTGGGGGGCGGTGGTGGCGGGGCCGCAGGAGGAGGGAAACGGGCACGTAAATCCGGAGGATCCCGCCCGCCTGCGCTTGGTGTCTGCCGTCGCCGGGGCGCGGCGCCTGACTTTCTCGCACTCTTGAGCGGGAATGTTGGTGATGGCAGGGGTGGGGCGGACGGCGTCAGACTCCGCTGCCACATAATTGCAAGGGCGTGTCTGCCCGGCGCGCTTCGTCAAAGTCGCGTCGGCAGGCGCGCCTGACCTCACATCGTCCCTCCCTCTTGCTCACGCCCCCTTCCCTCTTCCGACCGCCCCCCGCCCCTCGTCCTCCCCCTTAGGCCTATGTCAACATGTTTGTGCAGTGGCTGGCATACCTGGCTCTGGCCATATACCTCAACAACGTACTGCCCAACGAGCTGGGGGCGCGGCGCCCCTGGTACTACCCCGCCCTGCCCTCCTACTGGCGCCCTCGGCCGGCCGCGACCGCCGCCGCGCTGCGGGCCGTGCAGGAGCAGGAGGCGCGGCCGCGGCGCGCGGCGTCCAGCGACGGGGCGGGGGACGAGGAGGTCGCTGAGGAGGAGGAGCGGATGAGGGCGCTGCTGCACGAGCGCATAGGTTGGTGGTCACGATGGGGGACGCTACCCGGCCCTTTGCAGGATGGTTGTGGTTGTCACACACAGCATGCGCGGGCTTCCTTGAACCAGGCTTGCTTGGCCTTACTTGCTGTCCAAGAAGTTTTATTGTCAAGTTTGGCAGTCGAGCAAGCCTGCAGCCTTGCTTCGCCTCAACCTATCCCCCGCACCAGCACCAGCACACCAACATCCACTCAACCCGCACTCGTTGCGATTCCCCCCACCATCCCCCGCGCAGCAAAGGGCGGTGACGCCCCTGACGCCTCGCGCTTTGCTGCTGAGCTGTACGGCCTCAGCAAGGTCTTCCCCGGCGCCCGCACCGGCCGGCTGGCGCTCCTGCCCTGCGCCCCCAAGGGTCCGGACTTTTGGGCAATCAAGGGCAGCTGGTTTGGCATTGAGAAGGGGCAGCTGTTCTGCCTGCTGGGGCCCAACGGGGCCGGGAAGACCACCACCATCAACTGCCTCACGGGTGGGTGGGGGCGCTGTGGCCAGGGGGGGGGCTTCACCTGGGATGCGCGCAGGCCATAGGGGGGGTGAGGGCCCGCTGGTTTGAGAGTCCACATGCACAGCTTGCAGGCTGGGGTATTAAACTGCTTGCCTCAGCCACCTTTGTCCTAGCACGCGCTAGTCTATAATGCCCTGTATGCATGGTGCCGTCGAGAATACTCAGTGTGTACGGGGGCACCCCTTCACACACACACACGCACACAATCGCACGCACGCCCACCCGCAGGCGTGCTGCCGATCACTGGGGGTGACGCCCTGATCTACGGGGAGCCCATCAGCAGCGAGGGCGGGCTGGACCGCGTGAGACCCCTCATGGGCGTGTGCCCCCAGGTGAGCGCGCGCGTTTGCGTGTGCGTGTATGTTTGTGAACGATTGTGTGACTGTGGTCTTTTGGGCTCTTGTGGGCTAGAGAGACTTAAAATTCCTCCTGTGAACAATATGGGTGGCTTGGGCCTGACGTTTAAACAGTGGTAGGCCAAGGTGCCGCCGCCCACCCTTGGACCGCTCCCCACACACACCCGCACACCCACCTTTTCACCTGCCCCCGCCTCTGCGGATCTTCTCGCAGTTTGATGTGCTGTGGGGTGAGCTCAGTGGCGAGGAGCACCTCACCATCTACGGCCACGTCAAGGGGCTGCCCTTCGGCAAGGTGCGCGTCGGTGGGATGGGAGCGCGGCCCGGCGGAGGCGGGTGTTGCAGGCTGCCTCGCTTCTCAATGGCATGGCACGGCAGACGCTACCGGCATATGATTGTCTACTATCACACATATGGCGATGCCATTTCCAGACACTCCAACCGTCCATGCTCTATCTACCTAAAGCGACTCTCTCGCCTCTCAATCGCTGACCACTGACCGTCGCGACTCATCGACACCGCCCGCCGGCCGTGCGCCCCTGCGCCCCCCCAGGTGCGCCGCCAGGCGTCTGAGCTGCTGGAGAAGGTGAAGCTTACGTACGCGCGCGGCATGCGCAGCGGCAGCTACAGCGGCGGCATGAAGCGGCGGCTGAGCGTGGCCATCGCGCTGCTGGGGGACAGCCGCATAGTCTACCTGGACGAGCCCACCACCGGCATGGTGGGCGGCCGGGTTGGATTTGAGGGGGGGGGGTGGTTTCGGGTGTGGTGCTGGCGGGGCGCGCCTCGAGGGGGAGTTGTATGTGGTGGCAGGGTGTGTCTTCTGAGGGGATTCTGGTGCGGTGGCGGGGTGTGATTCCGGAGCGCTTGGGGCTGGTGGCGGGGCATGTTTTGGGGCTCAGCGCGTGCCCTGTTGGCGCGCTGCAACCGTGGCTGAGCGGGGCAGAGGGAGAGGGCGAGGCTCGAGGAGGGACGGTCGTTGTCCGAGCGGCGCACACTGGTCCTGACAGCGTGTGCGAGCATGCCGGCGACCCCGGGTTGTGCACCCCTTTTGGGCGGCCCTCGCCTTTTGCCAAGCTGTGCTCCTGGCAGCACCCCCTGCAGCGCCTTTTGGGAGCCAATTCTGATTCAACAACACCAGACAGGCTTACCTACACATACTCTGCCTTTGTCCAAACAACACCCACCTGTACAGGACCCCATCAGCCGGCGCTACGTGTGGGACATCATCCAGGAGGCCAAGGCCGGCCGCGCCATCGTGCTCACCACGCACTCCATGGAGGAGGCCGACATCCTGGGAGACAGGATCGCCATCATGGCGCGCGGCCGCGTCAGGGCCATCGGCAGCAGCATGCGGCTCAAGCAGAAGTTTGGGGCCGGCTACGTCCTGTCCATAGGGCAGGCCGGCGCGGGGCGGGCGGCAGCGGAGTCGCCGGCGCCGGGGGAGGCGTCAGGCAAGAGGGCGGCCGCCGTCAAGGACTTTGTGAGGTGAGGGGTTTGATGGGGAGCGAGGGTGCTGGTTACCTTGGAGAAGCCCGTGCTGCTGGACGGGGGCCGCCGCGTGAGCAGGGTCGGGGCCAACTCGCACTCGCAGGGGCACCAACAACGGAGGGTGGATCGCGGCACGCCGCGGATCACCACCCCCTCCTGTCCCTCCTGAAAATCCGCCATCCCACACACACACACACACACACACACACACACACAAACACACACAAACACACACCCACACAAAGGGAGGAGCTGGGCCTGGAGCCGTCTGACGAGTCGCGGTCCTACGTGGTGTACCTGGTGCAGCGCTCCCTGGAGGGCCGCCTGGTGGGCTTCCTGCGGCGGCTGGAGGCGCGGCGCGAGGAGCTGGGCGTGGGTGACGTGCAGCTGAGCCTCACCAGCCTGGAGGACGTGTTCCTGGCCATCGCGCGGCAGGTGGGGGGGGAGGGGGTTAAATAC
>NW_014009863.1:0-5684 GCF_000611645.1 Monoraphidium neglectum
GGGAAGGGTGAGGGGCAGGGGCAGCCAGAGAGCGGAAGGGTAGTAGGAGCAGTGACTGTGAGCATGGTTCAGCTACATCGTCCCATTGGGGAAGCAGTGATTGGGGCCCATCAGCTTGAGCCAGTTGTCGAGCAACCGCTCGTCCTGCAACCGCCGCGGCTTATCGAACACCCCCCCAACTACAATAAACAGCAGCAATAACAAAGCATGTATGTCACCTTATCTTGCGCATTCCCGCACTGCCATGTATCAAGCGGTGCTGATCTTACGTTCGCCAGGCAGGATCGCAGGTGCACCTCTGATACGAAGCAAATTTGGTACTTGCACATGTGTAGTGGCCTCACCACGCCACACTGATATGCCATGCAGACGAGGACCTGCTCGTGGCGCGCTTGCAGCGTGGCGGTGTGCGAGCAGCAGCTGTGGACTATCCGCAAGAGGTTGGGCCCAAGCTGCAGGTATGCAGAGTGCGCGGCACATGCACTCCTGCAGTTCTTTGAGGAGTGCGTGTCCGCCATTGGTCCCAGGGGTAAACATAGCGATTGCTACCCCTCAGAGCAAGGACTCTAGGACTGGCTCGTGGCAAGCGGTGGGGTAGGGCGGCAGCACAAGCGGGCGCTGTTCTGCATATCAGTTGATCGTGGCAACCCGCTGGATTGCAGGGATGGGGCGTATCAGAGAGCGAGGTGGCGGCATTGACCAGCAGCGACAGAGACATAGGCGGCATTGGTGCCATGATTTTCTGGCGGCAGGTGAGATCACGGATGACGTCAGATGTCCCAGAAGCTGCTGTCAGGCACAGCTATTTCGCACAAAAGGGTGATTTCGCTATTATCTCACACACCTGTTTACCGTGGATACGGGGCCAGCTGCGTTGGACTCTTGATATTAATCAGTCGCACATACCCCCACACACGTTCAATGGCCTTCCGCAGGGTGAGAGCAGCACAGCTGCCATCCAGGCCCTGGTGCAGCGCAACCAGCAGCGGTACGTCCTGGACGCCTCCCTACTTGACAGTCAGCGGGGAAAGCAGCAGCAGGAGCAGCAGCAGCAGCAGCAGCAGCAGAGGCAGCAGGAGCAGCAGGAGCAGCAGCAGCAAGAGCAGCAGCAGCAGCAGCAGCAGCAGCAGCAGCAGCAGCAGCACGATGAACAGCACCAGGAGCGGCCCGACGCACCCCCTCTTTTCGTCGTGGGCTATGCCATGAAGCCATCGCGGGAGCAGCAGCTCGCAGACCAAGGCCTCCTGCCCCTCCTGCCAGCGCCCGCCGTGACGCCCTCCGGCGCCCGCTGCTATGTGTGCTTTGCGCCGCTTGATCTTGGGCAGCCTCTGGGGCCCCAGGGGCACTGGGACGCAGTCCTCCATAAGGCGTCGGACGAGCTGGTGGCGACGCCGGGCGCGGGCGGGGCGCCGGAGTGGTCTGCCGCGATGCAGGGGCTGCAGCGGCAGCTGGAGGGGCGGCCAGACGTGGCGGTGGTGGACCCCTTTGAGGCGGCGGCCAAGGTGGGGCTCGCGGACGAAGCAGGAACGCCGGCACGCAGCCGCAGCAGCACTGTTGAACAGTGTAATGCGGAGTGCTTGGCAGCACACCAAATTCGTCCACCGGTAATCCCGAGCCCGCCCACCTGGTTCTTTCAATGCACAGGTCGTAGATAGGGCCGTGCTGTGCGACATCCTTGTTGGCCTGCAGGCACTGGAGCTGCCTGATGGCGCACGGGCGCGCGCCCCGCGGCACCTGTTGGTCGAGTCGCTGGCGGCGCCCGGCCTGCAGCAGCACCTGCAAGCAGCGGGTGAGCCGCCGCCTCCGGGTCCAGCGTGGTCCCCCACCTCCATGCCGCGCGCCTGCTGACCGCCCTCCCCCCTGCGCACCCGCGTTGCGAGCGCCGGCAGCTCAGGCCAGCTCCGCTTGCGCTGCCTAGTTCCCAGTGATACGGCGCACGCTTCGCCCAGCCTGCCCCGCGGTGCCCCTCCGCCCTTCCCTGGTCATCCAGGCCTAGATTCCTGTGCCCTGCTAGTGAAGCCCATCGCCGCCTGCGGAGTGGCGGGCTCCCACTCAATGGCCCTCGTGCTGGACGCCACGGCGCTGCCTGCGCTGGGGGCGGCGGGCGGCGGCATCGGCGGCGGCGGGCTCGGGAGCGTGGCGGTGGTGCAGGAATTTGTGAACCATGGCGGGCTGCAGTACAAGGCGTATGTGATAGGGGACAAGGTGGGTGCATCAGGACAGCATTGCGGGGAGGCATATTGAGCGATTACACGGAATTGTGTGCATGCGAGTGTATAACATAAAACAGGATGTGTGTGTGTGTGGGTGTGTGTGTGTGTGGTCAATGCAAGGGTACAAGTACAGCAATTGTGTGCTCAGGCACGCCCTGTGGGTGCGCCATGTCGCGGGATGACACAATGAGCACGTGACTGTCATCAATCAACCCCCTGTTTTCCTGCGCTGCCGGCCCTGGCAGGTGTTCTATGCCACCCGCCCCTCCATCCCCGATGTGGCACGGCCGACCCCAGAGGAGGTGGCTGCGGCCGCCGCGGCGGGTGGCGAGGCTCTTGAGCGATTCGTGCTTCGCTTCGACACCCTCACATCGCTTCCCACTTGGTTGCCCCTGCACATGGCGGCGGACAGCGGGGGCGGCAAGCCTGGCGCTGTGGCGACAAGCGCAAAGGCGGCTGTTGGTGATGCGCACAGTGGTGTTCTGTCCAGCCAGCAGGAGCAGGCACAGTGCCAGCAGCAGCAGCAGCAGCAGCAGCAGCAGCAGCAGCAGGCGCGGCACGTGCTGCACCAGGGTGCGCTCGAGGCCGTGGCCAGCTACCTGAGGGAGCGCCTGGGGCTGACGCTGTTCGGCTTCGACATCGTCGTGGACGGCAATACTAGGGACTGGCTGGTCGTGGTGAGGTTGGGGGAGCACCTGGCCGGTGGGAGTAAGCTTTGCTGTGCAGGCGGCCGGTCCAGAATGTCATGGTCGAGGGGTCACCGACGTGTACACATTGGGTCGCCAAATGGTCGCCGACGTGTACACATTGGGTCGCCAACTACCGCCTATAGTGGCCTATCATAAATGTGTACTTGCTTGCGACCCCCCCCCCTGGATATTCTCCCCAGGACGTTAACTACTTTCCGAACTACAGGGGCGGCCCGCCCCAGACCGCAGAGTGGTTCAGGGGTGCGATCGCTGGACGCGTGCTGAATCATAGGCAGCGGCTGTAACGCTTGGTGCGTGGAGTTGTGGTGCGCGCGTTTCCACACACAAATCAAGTGGCGTCATGTCGGAACCGGCGTCGTGCTGTGCTGAGTGCGCTCTGAAAGCTGATGAGCCAGACAGCACACTGCGGGAACCGTGCTCGACTGTGTCGCCATGCAATCACTGCGTCCAATTGGTTCATAATCAAACCCTTGAACATCGCGAAGAGACACATCCACCCTTCATCTGAGGTCCCCACCACCAACCCCGATCTAGCACATCTTTTGTCTGATAAGTGTGACTTGGCAGCTATACACTTGTATCGACACGATGATGTCGCGCAACCTGGCCTGCGGGCCGTCGGTGACCCGCGGAGTCCGTCCTCTGCCCTCGCAGCGCAAATTGTCTCTTTGCAGGGCTCAGAGTGGTGAGTGGATGATCAGAAAAGCTGCGCGCCCCGTGCATGCATGCGGCAAGCGCTCTCCGTGCTCATGGCGCGGTCTGACCGCTGCGATCTCACTCTCGGCCCTTGTGGCCAGGCCGTTCTGTTGAGGAGCCCTTCAACGAGGGCTCCTACCAGGTCAGGCGTCTAGTGCAGAGGGACCGGAAGGAGCTGCTGGGAAACGCGGCAGACATCCTGGACAAGTACAAGACGGAGTTTGGCGACGGCGAGGAAGACCAGCCCGCCGCTGCCGCGCCCGCCGCAAGCAGCAGCGCGAGCGCCACTGCCACCAGCAGCAGCCCCAGCAGCAGCAGCCCCTTCGCGCCCAGCAGTGCACCCAGCAGCAGCAGCCCATTTGCGGCCGGTGCCGCCCCTGCGGCGTCGCCCTTCGGTTCTAGCGGCGCCGCCTCGCCGTTTGGTGCGGCACCCATGCGTCCCTCGCGGCTGGCAAGTGTAGAGCCCAAGGGCCTGTCGCCTGACATGAGCCCCGACCCCATCGTGGCGCCCCCGAAGGACACGCGCAGCTGGCTGGCAAAGATCACCATCACTCAAGTGGTGGGTTGTCAAAGGGCTTGTGCTTTTTCTGCAACATGCATCGCCGCCGGCATGCCGTCGGCATACCGCCAGCATGATGCAACGTATACAAGCAGCCATATGGTGGCCAGTAACCAGTGTGTAACGCAGGCGCACGCGCAGCATCAACTTGCATGCCTTGCTGGACCGCCTTGTTCAGATATTTCCATTCTGTACTGCCCTTTCAAAGGTAAACCCCTCTGCTCTGTGGATGCTCATGCACCTCTTTTGGCCACATCACCCCACCAGGTGCTCTTCTTCTCCTTCTCCACCATCATCGGCATCATGATTGCCACCTTCTTCGTGGTGCTGAACACTGGCGCAGTGCGGCTGGCCGGCCTGGACTGACGTGGCTGCGACGAGCGCGGCTGCGTGTCGTGCGTCTGTGTGTCTAGGCGCCGGAGCGGACGGCCGCGACGCTGCTTCGTGGAAGCAGCATGGTGTCGTGCTGGCCGCGCGTCTGCTTTGAGCGAGATGTTTTCAGGTGTGCCAAGATTTTTCAGGCACGATGCGATGTTTCAAGGACGGCCACAAGATGTGGTCTGTGCACAAGGAGCGGCGTGTCCGGGCTGCTTGCTGCAAGGCCCATGTGGTGGCGTTCATAGCAGGCCCTGCAGCAGTCAGGCGGAAGTCACGCACAAGTAGTTTGTCCGGGTGCCTGCCAGTGTAACCCTGCTGCTGAGTGCTTTCATGCCCCGCGTTCCGGATGATTACACGTATTACCAGCCACGGCCCTGTTTGAAATCAGGCACACCCATTGGAAGCTGAATACAAGCTCAAATGAAAAGAAGCAGAACCAAATTTTGCACAGAGGGGAAACCAGATGCCTGTCCCGCGCCTGCGCGTCACATGGACAGCACGCGCTCGTCACAGTGACACCAGTGGCGGCAGCCATCCGGGCCGCCAGCAGCAGCTGACTGACTGAGAGCGGACGCAGACAGCCACCGAGTGCGCGGCACGTGTCTCCACCAGATCCCAAATTTGAATCAGGCGAGCACCCTCCAAAATGTGCCAGCGTGCCCAGGCTGCCTGCACGCCTCCGCAGCGCACGGTGCAGCCGCAGGGCCCTCAAGTCCCACAAAAACCAAACGGGGGACCCCACCACGCTGCAAGCGGCCCCAGCGCGCGCTGTCCCCGCGGCAGCTCGAGGCTCCACGCGCCAACGCCCCCGCGCTCAGCGCACGCGGCTGAGCACCCGCGTGAGCGCCTTCTTCATGTCGTCCCGCGACAGGCTGGTCTCGATCACCAGCTCCTGCAGCACGCGCCCGCTGCGCGCGACGAGCGTGAAGCCGCCGGGCAGGTCGTTCTTGGTCAGGTAGAGCTCTACGTCCTGGCTGACCGTGTGGTTGTTGTCAGCCTGGCGGCCGGGGCGGACGTCGCTGATGCCGGCGGTGCTCATGAGGACGGCCACGATCTTGATGATCTCGGCCGGGACCTGGCGGTTCGGCGGGGATGTATGAGGACCGGAGGGTGAAGAAGGAGGGGGGG
>NW_014009862.1:0-5684 GCF_000611645.1 Monoraphidium neglectum
GGCGGCCCCCGCCGCGGAGCCCACCGCCGCCCCGGAGCCCGCCCCGGCGCCGGCAGCCGAGCCGGCCCCCGCCGCCACCCCCGCGGCGGCGCCCGCGCCCGAGCCGCCGGCCACGCCAGAGGCCCCCCTCGCCGCGGCCCCGCCGGAGGCCCCCGTGGTGGACAGCCCCGAGCCCGAATTCCAGCCGGCCCTTGCAGCCGAGTCGTCGGCCGAGGTATTTGAGGAGGCCGAGGAGCCGGCCCCCGCCACACAGGAGCTTCATGAGGATGTCGGGCCGCCGGCCGCCGAGCCCGTCACGGAGGCCGGGCCCGAGGAGGAGGCCGAGGCTACGGAGGCCGCTGCGCCCGCGGCCAACGGCGCCGCGCACGGCGGCAGCGGCGGCGGCCTGGAGGAGGCGGACGCGTACGCGTCCCTGAAGGTGCCCTCGCGCGAGCCGGGCAAGGCCCAGAACGGCGCCGGCGGCGCCGCGGCCGGCCCCAAGAGGCGGGGCGGCGCGCAGGCGCGCCGTGTCCGCTAGGCGCGCCACGTAGATCGTGGGCAGCCCTGTGGGGCTCTCAAAGAGGTGCGGGCCACCGGGCCGCCGCATCACGAGTGATCAAGCCTTCCATGTCGCGCGCAACATGTTTATCCCCTGCGCGCGAGCCTGCGCGCGCTCCGCTTTGCACAGCCATCTAGTCGCGGCTGCCACGCGGTAACCTCCCACACTGATTTGTATGAGTCTACCCACCCTGCCGCCCGCGAGTGCGCTGACTTGCGCCCGTGATGCGTCCCTGCACGCGGTGCCGCCCCAGGCGCACGCGGCCCCAGGCCCCCCTGTTGTCACTGCAGATCGCCACCCCTGGGCACTTGGCCTGCCTTGAGTATGTTGCGGCTCTGCTGCAGTCCATCGCGCCCCCTAGCGACCCGGGTCTTGCCCAACCATCGCCAACAGATGGCGAGGCTGCCAGTGCCTCCTCGCTCGCTATTTAAGATACATACACACAAATATATTGCTGCGCTGCCTGCGCCGGCCGCATGCGGCATTCAGGCACATGCACTCCCATAACATGCCGGGGTGTGCTGTGCTGTGCAACGTTCACGAGTGTGCTGAAGGGTTGCGTGGTGCCGGCGTTCCGTGTGAAGTGTAGAAGGTGGCACAGCTGAATCAGCAGCCTGCCCTACTGGCGTGTGTGGCGTGTGTTGTACAAGGAAACCTGAAGCACCCTAGATATTGTGCCTTTTGCGGCACATTGGGCATGAACGCGCAAAACAGGGCTCCGCGGGCCGCTGTTGGGACGCACACTGTAATCACAGGACATTTTGACACCTTCTGACGGCAGGGACTTGAGATAGCCCGCAAGCTTCTAGGCAGCACACCGGCCAGGAGGCCTGGAGTGAAAGCAGCCAGCTATGAAGGGTGTGCCCAAATGCAGCATAACCACTGACAAATACAGTGAATGCTTAGATCAAGTTGGACGTTGCTTGAGGCCACCACATGCTTACAGGGCCCATCGATAAGGGATGCTCTGCAGCGCTGCCGCTAGCACCCTGCCTGCACGCCCGCCTTGTGAGCAAGCTGTGCGCCGCGATGGCTGGTGGCGCAGCAGCAGCAGCAGCAACAGCAACAGCAGCAGCAGCAGCAGCAACAGCAGCAGCAGCAGCAGCAGCAGCAGCAGCAGCAGCAGCAGCAGCAGCAGCAGCAGCAGCAGCAGCAGCAGCAGCAGGCAAGCCGGCAGGTGTGGTAACTCAGCAGCGTTTGCTCGGTACAGTAATGCGCACCTGGCACCTCTTCCGCTCAAATCCTTGCCCCTGCCCCCTCACGCGCCGTTTCCCCCCCTTAACCCCCGCGCCACACCTCCACCCTGGAGCCGCGCGAGCGGAGCGCGCAGCTCCTGCCTGGTGCGCGCCCTACCACGCTACCTTGAGCGCCTGCCTGTGTGTTGGCTATTTCCCTCGGCCCCATCTGTCGCTGGCGACCCGCACCATGCCCCCCCCCCTGGCGCCCTTCAAGACCTCCGCAGCACCAAGCGCAGCGCTCGGCATATCGACGGCCGGGCTGCACTGTGGTCAACCTCCACGGCCTCGCGCGGTTCTGTCCTAGAAGAAGGACCTGGTTTTAGGACGGCAGGTAGCCTTGAAAATGTGGTGTTCGACGCCTCGCTCAATCGGTTCAGCAGTGCGGTTGGCAGCATGCGTGCGGACTGCATCGGGGCGTGGAGCCCGTGGCGCTCGACTCTGCCGCCTCGACTCTCGCTTGCAAGAAGATGGATATTTTTGCTGTGGCAAAGCGGAGTTTACGGTGCAAGCCATCGGAAGGGTAGCTCGTGTGCCTTCACGGCAGCTCTCTGACAATGGTCAAGCGGGACGCGAGGAGTTGAAGGTACATTGCCACGGCGTCCACGTTTACCGGTATGAGACAACAAACGACTTTCACGGGGTGACACATTTCTTTTCGACTCAGATCCCTCGGATCATCAAATCACATCAAAGCTTCAAGGCCAGGCCAATGAGCCCAATGGCAGAGGAGGAGCCCTCTAGTGATGATAGCTTCAACGAGATTGAGCCAGCACCTCCATGCGATGACGACAAGGCGTGGGATGGGCCGCCAGGCGAAGCGGCGCAGCTGTCTCAGCTCGAGGCGCTAGCTCCTGCACCAAAGCCGCTGCTTCCCCTCGGCCTGCCGTCCTTTGTTCTCCTAGTGCCCACGCTCGCCACAGCCATCGCCCTCGACCCCCTGTTTGCTCACGCGCCCGGCGTGCTGTGGCGCGCGTCCTTAGCCGTTGGCTGGCGCTTGCTGTGGCTTTCGCTCCGCTTTGGGGGCTGGGCGCTGCTAGCAGCGCTGGCTTTTGGCGCTGCGTGGCTGGCTTACAAGCTCACGCGCCTGGCGGTGTTTGTGTTCACGTACGCCGACCCGGGCGCGGGGATTGAGCACGGCTGCATTCCCGACGACGACGACTCATGGGACCATAGGTGAGCAACTCCTTATGCGTAGGGGGGACAGGCGCGGCTGGGGCGCCTCATGTCGCGCCTGCCGCTGGCGGGGCGGCAGGGCAGGAGCGCCTGAGACATGCAGTGCTTCGCCGCGGATCTGGTGCGGTCTGGTGCGTCCCCCAACCACCACGCCAACAGGGCAGCTGGTTCTGGTTGCGACAGCCGCACAACCTGGCGGCCCGTCCTGCGCGATCGTCACTTTCACTGCAGCCGCAAGCCCCAGCGGCGCGCTCGCAACCCCCTCTTGTCCCATGTAGGCCGCTGCTGCTGGCGCCTACGCTAGAGCTGCTGCGGTCCCTGGGCGCAGCGGAGCAGCTTGGCGTGCTCGCAGAGAGCGGCTCGCTGCTGGCGCTGCAGCCGGCGGCATGGGTGCAGGCGCTGGAGGCGGGCGGCGTGCCGGAGGGCTTCCCGCCGGAGGCGGCTGACCTGTACGCCGCCGTCGTCCAGCAGCAGCGGCAGCAGCAGCAGCGGCAGGAGCAGGAGCAGGGGCAGCAGCAAGCGGAGGAGCAGGGGCAGGAGGCGGTCGTCCGCGCCAGCGATGGGGACGGCCTCGGTTGGGTGCACGCGAGCCCCGAGGTCCGGGAGTGCGTCGCCATGGGCGCGCCGGCGACCGTCTTCCTGCTGGGCACCAGCCACGTCAGCAAAAAGTCGGCCGAAGACGTTGAGCGCGCCATCAAGGTGGGGCGGCGCGAGGGTGTTGTTGTGGGCGTGGATTCGGGTTGTGGCTGCGGCGCCATGTCGGCAAGTGCGGGTGCGGCGCTATGGGTTTTGCAAAGTAGGCTGGTGGCCGAGATTTTGAGTGCGGAATTTCGGTATCCAAAGACGAATGTGGCTGGCTGCAAAGTGTTTGAGACAGCCTGTGACACCGGATGTGGTGCAGGCACGGGTGGCAGCGGCCACAGCCGCGTCCTTGCACCGCCCCGGAGCCGTCGCCGCACTCACGGTCAACGCCGGGCGCACCCTGGGCCCGGCAGCGCCGGCTGGGGCGTGGCACCCCTGGCCTCGCCCCTCCTGATTTTGCCAATACGGGTCTCTCGCTGCTATGCGCCGCAGCTGCTTCGCCCTGATGCAGTGTTCCTTGAACTGGACCCCGCGCGCAGCGGATTAATGTTCAGGTGGGACGGCGCCCGCGCCCAGACGCGCAGCCGCGGTGCGCGCGACGCCGCGCCGCGCCGCCAGGCTGGAACGGCACCAACCGCCGCACTTTCAGCCCTCTCTTCGGCGGCCGGGTGCCACCAGCGCGGACGCGCGCGCCCCGCCGCCGGTCGCCTCACCGGCCCGCGCGGGCCCCGCTGACCTGGCACCTCCGGCCGTGGCTCTCCGTCTTGTGCGCGCAGGGACCAGGAACCCGAGGGGAGGGTGGCCCCCACCACCGCGCAGCTGCTGCGGGAGCTGCTGACAGAGATGGGCAAGAGCGACCGCCCGGACATGCTGCAGCTGCTGCTCAGCACTTTCTACAAGTCGCTGGAAGGTGAGGCCGCCCGCGGCCGCGGCGCGCCACTGCCCCCCGACGGTTGTGCCAGCATGGAACAGGGTTGCGCACGATGAATCTCTTAGTGTGAAAGCGGCGCCAACGCGGGAAGCGCGTACGCCTTGCACGAAGCCTCCGCTTCACCAGCAAACTACCCTGGGCCACGCACCCACCCCGGACCACAGCCAATCAAGGGCCTGCTCCTGTTGCCCCTGTGATGGCTGCAGGCAGCAACGCAACCCTGGACCCCCACCCCCACTCTCCCACACACCCCCACAGCCCAGCTGGGCGTCAAGGCCGGCCTCGAGTTCACGGCCGCGCGCCGCGCCGCCGAGCGCGCCGCGCGCGGGGCCGGCCGCCGCTGGGAGCGGCATCTCGAGGCGCTGCTGCACGTGCTGCCCGGGCAGGGGCGCGAGCTGGCGCGGCAGCGGGAGGCGGAGAGGCGGCAGCAGCAAGAGCAAGAGGGCGGCGGCGGCAGCGGGGACTATTATGGTACGGAGGACGGAAGCTCCTCTGAAGACATGGGCGGCAGCGCCGGCGTTGGAGCGTTCGTTCAAGATGAGACGCGGGACACGGAGGAGCTGGGTGCCGAGGCCGGCAGCGCCGCGGCGGCGGCGGCGCCAGCGGGGGAGGCAGAGGCAGAGGCAGGGGCACAAGCAGAGGCGGAGGCAGAGGCAGAGGCGGAGGCAGGGGCGGACGAGGCTGCAGCCGCCGCCGCGGCGGCGGCGGCGGCGGGGCGGCGGGAGCCCGTGGCCGGGATACAGCTGATGCTCGGGGACCGGCCGGCGTCTGAGACGCTCAAGGCGATGTGGGCCGCGCTGCGGCCGTGGCGGCGCATCAGCTTCTGCTGGGAGATCTTCAAGGGGCTCTTCGAACCGGTGGGGCCCTGGGGTTTTGACAGAGATCTTGTGTCGAACCTGGCATGGCTTTAGCTCCCAGAGAGATCACGCGTCCGAGCTGACGAGGACGCCCGGCGGTTGCAGTTGTTTGCCCGCGTGCCGAGGGCCACAAGAGGGCGCGCGTCCTCGTCAAGCTGGGGCGGCGAGCCCTGCATGCCCGTGGTGCCTGAGACCCGCGCCGGCCGACCGGCGGCCTCCTGTTGAACGCGGTGGGCGCCTCACGGATCTGAGGCGTGACGGGCACCCCACCGCGACGCCCTCTGAGTACCTCCCCCCCCCCTTCATCCCACTCCCACCCCAAACCCATCATCCAAACCGGCCGAGGCCCTCCCACACCACTCACG
>NW_014009861.1:0-5683 GCF_000611645.1 Monoraphidium neglectum
GGCATGACTGCGGACTTCATGGGGTTTGAGGGCCCCCACAAGAGTGGCGGGGCATGCGGGCCGCGCGCGGGCGGCGGCCGCTGCGGTGGGCGCACCTCTTTCTGCCGCCGCGCCGCCTCGGCCTCCTCTGCCGTCATCATCCACTCGGCGGGCCACGACGTGGGCACCCTCAGCGCCGGTGCCACCTGCAGCGGCGGCCCACGCATGGGGCGTCCCACGCGTCAATTGGGATAGGCCACGCGGTGGAGGGCCCCGGAAGGAACCACTCTGCACATGGCAGCTGCAGCAGCCAAGCGGCGAAATCAGACGCGTGCGAACGTGCACGCACGCGCATGTGCAAGCTCTCACCGTCAGCGCCGCCCCGAGCTCGGGCAACCCCGCCGCCGCCGCCGCGCCGAGCGCCGCGGCGGCCTCGCCCGCGGCGGCCGTGCCCCTGAAAGCCGCGAGCGCCCAGCCGCGGTGGGGGTCCTTCAGGGCTACGTGGGTGGCCTGGGGGCACAGGCGGCGGATCGCGGCGGCGGCGCCCTCTGCGGGGCTGTCCCTGGGTATGCCCCCGATGAAAAGCACCCGGCCCTCCATTCCGGGCTCTATGGGGCGGTACTCGGGCTGCCCGCGGCGCTGGGAGCCCCTCCGCCGTGGTGAAGCGGGGGGCTCGGGGGCTGGGAGGCCGGGGCGGGCGGGGGCTGCCGCCGCTGCTGCTGCTGCGGCGGCGGCGCTAGCGCAACAGGGCCGGAGCCAGCGTGCGGTGCGGTGCACGGGGGGGCTATAAGCCGCCGGTGGGCTGCTCAATCTGGTACGTGCGGCTGCCCCTCGCGCCAGCATGCGGCCTCTGACTGCACTTGGCGGCGGCGGAGCAGTGCGGCGAGTCGATGGTGGGCTGCAGCTGCCCCTCCTCTGATGGCACTGTCAGCGTCGTTCGTGATGAGTGTTCATGTGCGTCAATTGTACAATTATCAATCACCGATTTCACAATTGAACATTCGTACAAAAGTCCAAATTAACACACGCGCTTCCGCCGCACACCACACACACCGTTCAAACACTCTCGACGCCCGCAGAGCACAGGACAATCTCCATAGAGGCCAGTCGTTCGCGTTACGAAAATTTATGTATACCACCGTTGGCTTCCACGGCCCTGGCGCGCACGCACCCCGTGCCGCCAGCGCCGGCGCCGTCGCGCCGCTGCCATCACTGTTGCTCGCCGCAGCGCGCCCTCTCGCCCACCGCCCGCGAGCCCGCGAGCCCCCGCGTCGCCGCGTGCCGCTCCCGCCGCCGCCGGCCTTCTACGCCAGCGGCCCGCTCGCGACGCCGGCGCCGCCGGCGGGTGTCGCCGACCTGGCGCCCGACCTGTTTGCCCTGCTGCGGCCGGCCGGCTATCTCGACGTCGGCAGCGTCCCCAGCGGAGACACCCTGCAGCACACCGGCGACCTCGTTATCCACGGGTCCGTCGCCAAGGGCGCCGCCATCGTCGCCTCCGGGGACGTGATCTGCCTCGGCAGCCTGCAGGGCTCGGTGCATGCCGGGGCAGACCTCGGCGCGGGCGCCAACGGCGCGGCGCGCGTCGTCGCGCTGGAAATGCGCGGCGCGCAGCTCAAAATCGCCGACACCCAAACCCTGGCGGATGCCAAGGTGCGCGCGGGGCCGGTGCTGTGGGGCCGCATGCTGGCAGCTTGCATGGCTGAGGGGCGCATGGGGGCGGCAGCAGCTGCATGGGGCCCCATGCACCGCATGCGAGTGCATGCGGCGCGCTGCATGCCTTGTCAGCAACCAACATCGGGCCCCTCTTCCCTGACCCTTGCGCATGCACCGCCTCGCGTGCACCCGCAGGTGACGGTGGCCGGGCCCCACTGCGCCTACGTGGCGGCGTCGGGCAGCAAGTCGGTCATCCAGGTGCAGCCGCTGGGCCGCACGCGCCCGACCCCCAGCATTGCCGCCATCGGCGCCTCCTTCTGGCGGTGGAAGAGGTGGGCCGGGCTGCGGGGCATTCTTGCAGTCCTTTGACATTGCGGGCGCGTTTTGCGTCCGCGTGCGCCGCGCTCATCAGCTTGCCGTGGCAATCAGGGCACCGGGGGCTGTGGGAGGGTGAGGCAGCGCACGGCGGCGGCGCTTCGCAGGATTGCGCTTCGGTCGCTGATCATGAGCCGCTCGCCAGAGCTGCAGCCACTGACAGGTCTCAGGCCGCGACCCGCCCTCTCACTTCTCTCTCCTGACAACTCAGTTTCCTCCTGCCCGCCGATTTCTTGTCGCCTCGCGTCCACACCCAGGGCGTACCCTGCCGCCACCGCGTCTTTCGTGACAGGGCTGTACGCCCTTCTGGCGGGCGCCGCCCTCGTGGCCGCCCCCCGCACCGTCCTCGGGTGGGTGGCGCGGCGGGTGTGAGCAGGGGCCCACTTGAACGCTATGCCCCGCAACCCTGTCATGCGTGATGAGAGGGGGTGGCGCGCTCACGACCCTTTGAGCGCGCCCATTTTGTTACAGGCGCCATGGTTCCGGTTAAACCACATCAAGTCTGCCAAAGGATGCGAACAGAGCTGCAAGCACATCAGCTACAGCGGTGTCCTAAACCCCTGCTTGCTGTACGCCGCAGGCTGCTGTTTGACGCGTCCCAAGTCCCCGCCGGCTGGATCCGTGTGGGCGGCGTCCTTTTCAGCACTTTCGGCCTGCAATGTGAGAGTCGTAGCTGCTGCCTGCGCGCCTGCCGCAGCGCCGCAGCCGCGCCATGTTTGAATGGGCATCGCAGTGCCCGTTGAGCTGTGACGTTTATGTGTGTGCTGATGGAAACGTGCTGTCGGGAACGGTCTGCGTGAGCAGCCTCAAGGCTGGGACCGCCGTCCAACCTCGTACATGCACGCGTCCTTTTGCCCGTGGCCCCTTGCATGCCGTCACCGCGCGCTTCTTGTTGACGGCTGCCGCCACAATCAACCTCCTACAGACCTGGGCACTGCTTGGGGCGACTGGTGCCGCGTGGCGGACGCGCGGCGCTGCCACAGCGCCGAGGTCGCCGGCATCGAACGCACGATGGAGCGGGAGAGAGAGGAGCTGTCTCAGCAGGCGCGCCACAGGCGGCAGCAGGGCGCAGCGGGGGTGGCGAGCGGCGGCGCGGCCAGCCCTGGCGGCGGCGGCGGCGGCGGCGGCGACGGTGTTGGTGGATACCAACGTGGCGCGGAGGCGGAGGCGGAGCGTGCTTGGGGCGGGCCTGGTTCAACGTCCGCAGCGTCTGCAGAGGCGGAGCGGCGGCGCAACAACCTGCTATATAGCAGCACCAGCTTCTACTCAGCTTCCGTCTGGTCCCGCCTGGCGCTGGCTGCCGCGTTTGTGGCGCTGGTGGTGGCGCGCGTCTGTGAGCCCGGGCTGTTGGTGTTGGCCGCGGTCAATGCGTACGGGGCGGTCAGCATGGCGATGGCGCTGCGGCGGCAGTGGCTGCTGCACACAACGGGCTCCTCCAAATGAATAGCGCCGGCCAGTGCGGCTGGTTTAATTCATTCATGTTTGATTGCATGCGCCTCCAGGCAGCACAAAGCATTGACGTGGTTGCCTGGTGGCGGCGCGGGGCCAGAGCTCCTGCTGTCTTGGCGGCTGAAAAATTAGTTGTAGGTATTTTGGGGTGCCGGGATCCGATCAGCTGCGCCGCCGCCTCGCTGCAGCGATGGCAGCGGGCTGGCACCGCCGAGCAGCCACCCGCAGCCCTGAATGGTGCGCTCTCGGCCGCAACCGCCTGGTTTGTCCCATCTTCTTGAGCGCGTGCTGTGTTTTGGAGAGCGCCAAGTCTTACATGCCGCCGTTGATTGTGCCCGCAATAATAATAGCCCCTCTGGTTTCTGAGCAAGCCCCTGCTGCGTGCCACACTGCACATATGCGAAGACGGGGGCCCGCCTCCTCCACAAGAAATGATTTTTGAGCCGCTGCTGATTGATTTTGCGCGGGGCATTATTTTGAATCAAATGCCTGCTTGCTGCAGCAGCGCATGTTGCGTGCTTGCGTGGTGCAAATGGCCGGCGGTGTGTGTCAAGCTGCCGCAGTGTTGCTCAGGCGCCTCCACGGCCGCTCCGGATTCTCCGCATCACTGAGCAGCTGTTACAAGCCCAACTGGGAATACTAGTCACTGGCTGATGTACCAAGTAGTGCTATGCCCAGGCCTGCCCACGCCTTGGGACAGTGCAGCGATGGCGAGATGACCGCAGGTCACCCTGGGCGGTACTGGTCTGGTAGGCGGACAGCGAGTGTGCAGCAAGCAGCCATCCCAACATTCTTTTGCACTTTGGCTCCTAAGATTTGTCGCTGTGAGCTTTCGCACGTCAGGCAGCACGCGACCCCGGGCAAGATCGGTCATCAACGGTGATGGAGCCCCGCATGGTGTCTTGCGAGGCCGTCAAACAGATATTGGAAGGCCCCATGGGTGCGCAATGGCGACTGCATGGCTGCCCATGGCCGTATCAGCGGCAGAGCAGCTCGCGCAGTGCCCGTGGTGTGCTCCTGCCGCGCACATGCGCCCGCCCAGCAGCACGCCGCCAGCGGCCCGCCCCACGATGCACGTACCCGCCTTGCATGTCTGCGCCATGCAGCCCGCTCTACAGTGGTGGTGGACGTCAGAGATGATGTGAGTACCTCGCTGTTGGACGCGGCTGTTTATGCTGCCCCTCTGCTGCGACGTCCGCTCGGCGGGAAACGCCGCTGGACCGCGCACGCCCGCTGCCGTGCCTCGACACCGCCGCGGCCTGGGCTCTGAGCGGCCGCCCCACGGCGCCCCTCACTTGTCGATAGGCGCGCGCCAGCTATCGCGCGTGCTCAGCGGCGCGCCCACGCTGTCGCGGCTGCAATAGATTTCTTCACACAATCCTCCCGCTGCTCTTCGCCGTCTTCCCCTCGCCTCTCAGGATTTTGCGGACGGCCACATAGTGCGTTTGGGGGCCCCCTTGCAGAGTTGGCGGCCGCGGCCTGCCTGCTGTCTTGCCGGCTGCTGCCCCTTGTGATCGCACTGGCGCCACCATCAACGCTTGGACGCCATGGCAGGCGGCCTGAGCCTCAGGCGCTGAGCCCCCGCACCCCCCACAACGCTGCACACCCGCTTTTCTGCAGCCTGGCGCCATCAATTGGGTGGTGGACAACTTCAATGATGACGAGGGCATCGACGAGGTGCGGCAATGTTGGCAGACTCGCACAGCAGATGCGACACTCACCTCCAGTGCAACACATTGCATGTCACACTGCATGTCACTGCATCATCGGCGTTGGCGCCGCTCGCAGCCTGCAGCATCAGTCGAGGGGTCACAGGCGGCCTCAGCAAACTCAGGAGCTGCACATCTTGTGGCTGCCGGGCAGCGCCGCCTGCGTGGCCTTGCTTCTGGCGACTCCAGGCGCCTAGTCATCCGCGATAATCTCGCTGCAGCACCGGCCACCCTCTGCGTCACCCAACCGTCCCTCCTCGTCCGCCGGCTGCCGCCCGCCTTGCCCCGTTTGGCCGGCCGCAGCTGGTGCAGAAGCATTTGGCGGGCAAAGACAGAGTGTGAGTGCCGCCACCTGCTCGCGGCTTCGCGTCCGTTTTGCAACCTGCCATCATCTTGGTGATGCCCGGCCCGCTGGCGGGAGCCTGCCAGCCAGCATCAGACGCCGTACCCTCCTCACCGCAGCCACCGCATATGCGCTGCTGCAGCAAGCAGCGCCGTGCGTCCTAGATTCCTTGCGC
>NW_014009860.1:0-5677 GCF_000611645.1 Monoraphidium neglectum
GGGCAGCGGCGGCGGCGGCCCTGTCAATGTGAGTGGGGTTGTAGTGAGAAATTTAGCGGGGGCCACGACGCCGCGCTTTGTCCCACAAAATACACATAATGCTTGCGTGATGCACCAGCCACCCACTGTGTCTTGCAGCCTGAACCAAGGTGAGTCATAGCGCCTCACCCCGAAAATTGCTGACATAACATGGACTGCTTTTATTTGCCTGCAACCGCAGCCGTACCCAGGGCAGCGCCCTTTCACTGGCAACTGGAAGGGCGGAAGCATAATAAACCGTCCAGGATCAACCAACCGCGGCCCCGCTGGCCCAGTAACCGGCGGCGCTCTATCTGTCCCAGGAGCCTTGAATGCGTTGGGCCAGGGCGCGTCCAGCGCGGCAGGCGGCGCGGCCGGCGGGCCGCACGTGCTCCGGGGCCCCGGCGGCCCCGCTGCTGCAAGGGGGGGCAGCTCCGGCGCAGGCGGCCTGGGCACGCTGCCGGGCGGCCGGCCGGGCGTCGGGTCGCACCCCTTGACGAGCGGATTCGGTGCGAAGCCGTTCGCGGCCGGCGGCGTCGGTGCCAAGCCGGCGTTCCAGGCTCCCGGTGGCATTGCCGGCAGCCCAGCGGCCCTGGCGGGCGGCAGCAGCGGCAGGCGTGGGCCAGTGATACTGGGCGGGGCGCAGAGTGGCGATGGGCCGGCTGATACTTTGGGGCCCAGTGGGTTTGGTGAGTGCTGCGGACGCTACCAGGCGTAATGTATGGCTGTGACGAATGGCCCCAAGCTTTGCCAGCACGAGCTGTGTCATACCAGTTTCTACATTCACCCATAGTGATGCGCCACACCTACAGCCAAACCCATACATATTCCCTATCTCGCACCCACAGTAGTGAATATTTCCGCCTGCGTTGTCACCCTTGTCACTATCCTTTGTTTTTACAGGTGGGCTTGCGGCCCTCGCTGTCAGCCCACGCGGCCCCAGAGCCCTCGGAGGGGCAGCTGCCGACCAGCTGCCGTGGGTGCTCCCCAACAACCGCGGCGCCGGCTCGGGCCCCGGCCGCATCGCTGGCGGCGGCCTGCTCGGCGGCGGACTGGGAGGACGCGGTGCAGGAAGTGGGGTCGGGCTGGCGGAGCCCTTCATCGGCACCAGCCAACCGGGTGGGAGCCTGGGAGGCATCGGCAGCGGCTGGCGGGTGCCTGGGGCTGCAGATGCACCCGCGCCGCTCGGCGCGCTGAGTGCGCTGGCTGGCGGGGCCGGGGGCCCGTGGGGCGGGCCTCGAGGCCTCGCCGATGCTGCAAGCAGTGGCCCGCCGCCGCAGCGGCAGCCTTCGTCAAACACCCCCGAGGCGCCCACTGGCGCCGGCGGCCTATTTGGCGGCACGGGCGGCGACGGCGGCGGCGGATGGGGCGGGCTCGGGTCGCGGCCAAGCCTCGGAGATCTGGAATCCCATCAGATCACTCCCTCCAGCAGTTTTGGGGGCGCTTTTCGGCAGCTTGGCGGCGGCAGCGGCAGCTTCTCATCGCCTTCTGCCGGGGGCGGCGGGAACGGCTTTGGCGGCGGGGCCGGAGTGTTTGGGGGCGGCCGGCCGGGGCTGGGCGGGCTGATGGGGTGGATGGGGGACCTGGGAAGGGCGGCGGCGGCGGCACCGAGCCCGCGCGGCGGCTCCGGGGGCGACAGCTGGGGCAGCGCGGGCCTCCGCGGCCTCGGCGGCAACTGGGGCGGCAACAGGGGCAGCGGCTGGGGCGCCAAGCCGGCGGCGTTCGCGGCGCCGTCCCGGCCCGGCCTCGGCGGCGGCGGTGGCGGCGGTGGCTGGGGTGGCGGGAGCGGCGGCCTTTCTGGTTTAGCCAGTCACCCACACGGCGGGGGTTCAGGCGGGCTGGGCGTGGGCCTGACAAGGCTCGCCCAGCGGGGGTTGTGAGGGCTCTGGAGTGGCGGTTCAGTGTTTGATACGTGGCTGTGCCACTGCAACGATGGGCAACCTGCACCCCCAGCCTTGGGAATGCAGGCCAGATCCCTTTGCATATCGCGGCCTGGTGCATCGGGGTGGGGGCTGAGCCCTGCGCAAGTGTAGGACCCATTGATGTGACAGTACAAAGTGTTTTGTAGGGGAAAGCGGCGCTGGATGCCCCCACCACACCCATGCTTCGGAGTTTCGTATGTCCCAAGTCTGTTGTGCATGACGAGGGTTTTGGTCTCTGCACAATCATCACTGCACACACTAACACCCGTGTGACAACCTTATTGTGTTGCCCTGACATTCTGTGGTTGGTGGGCAACCTGCATTTGGTCAGTGATACAGGTGCCCGCGAGCAAGAAGCCACGCCTGACACGCCGCAGCAGTGCGGCCCATGTTTTGCTGCTGTGAGGCAGCAACCACTCTTGTCCTTGCAGCCTTGTTTCCAGCCCTGCATGTAAGTTATTTTTTACAGAGGTCTATTCGTGTAAAGCTTGAATGCTGGAAAGATTGAGGCGTGTAGTACGGTGTCAGCTGTAGCCCAGTAAACTGCCGTCGAGCGGTTTGCCCGAGCAGCTTCGCCATTTGTCAATCGTGGTGCTTGACCACCTCGACTGATTAAGATACGACTGTCGTTGGTTACGGTGTCAGAGCATGTGCGACACGATACAACCGTCACGAACCACGCGGGGCACACTTTGCTAAGCCAAGCTGAGGCCTTGCGCGTCTGCTGACACGACGCTTCCACAAAAGCAACCACAGAGGCCGATTAAACCAAGAAAGTGCGTGCAGGCAGCGCCCGGCCCGCAACGGCTTTGTCAGCCCGTCAGCCTGCGCCCCTGAGGGGCGCCTTTAGCTGGGGGCGTCATAAATGCCGAGCGGGCGGTCGATTGATGGCGCCGCGCCGCGCATGCGCGGGTGTCGGCGCGAGCGCGCCGCGCCCGCAGCATGCGCCGGCGTCGTCGCACCGGGCGCCGCCGCAGCGTTGTCCCTGCCTCCCCAAGCCCTAAATTCCCTCCAGTAACCCCCAGTGGCCGGTCCAAGCCGGCCGGACACTCGCGCGGCATATCAAACCCAGCGTGCGCGGCGACGTGCGTACGAGCAAGCACCGCGGCCCTCAGGACACGTGCCCTGTCTGCTGCGCCGCCCGCCAGCGGCTCTCTTTAGTAAGGGACGACCGCGCCCGGCTGCGCCGCCGCAGCCAAGGGCAGCTGTTGGAGCCCCTCACATCCGCCGCAAGCCGCTCGGCCGCCGCCCGCCGCCCGCTCGTGCGCCTAGGCGCGAGCGTGCCGGCGGCGGCCACGCTGGTGCCGCATTAGCGAGTGCCCTTTACCGGCCTCAGCCGCCCCCGCCGCAGGCTGCGAGGCAGAAACAGGATGAAAACGGGGATAAGGTGAGACGGGAGCTGAACGGGAGCTCGGTGCTGAGGAGAGAGTATTGACAGCAGCCGAGGGGCCAGAGGGCTGCTGTGTGCCGGCTCAGCAGGCGAGTAGTGCGTGGCAAGGCGAGTACTGCGTGGCACGATGCCATGCAATGCGCATGCTGCAAAATCATCCATCTGCGCTGCATGCGGTGCTCGCATGCATGCGGTGCTCGCATGCATGCATGCATGCATGTGCATGCACGCAGGCAGGGCGGAAGGCGGGCCATTTCTCAACCGGTCGACTCACGTGGCGCCCCCATGCCCTTCATGTCCGCGAATCCGACGATCCGCGACCCGCCGCTCCCGCCCGGCCCGCCGCCGCCCGGCCCGCGGTCGGGGGGCCGGCGGCGCTGCCCCTGTTCCACGTAGGACTGTGCGGCGTTGGGGTCAACCAAGGTGCGGACCAGCACCATTATGGCGTTGAACAGGCCGGTGATGAAGCCGAGGATGCTCAGCCACCAGCCGGGGCTGTCCACCACCTTGCCTGCGCACGTGTGGCGGTTGCTCTGGTCAGGGGGCGGGCGCGGGCGCTATTGCAGCACGTCGCCGCGCCATGGCGCGCCGCGGGCACGGGTGGGGCAGGAGGGCCCATGCCGCTGGCGGTGGACAGGGTGTGCAAAGCGGAGCCAGTGCCAGTTGCCGCAACTGCAGCCGCCCTGCTCCCGCTAGCACACGGGACGTGCATGTGGGCCGCTTGAGCAGCCCGGCAAGGCCGCTGCAAGCAAGTCAGGGGAAGCTCTGGCACACGAAACGACGCTTGGGCTGCCTGGAACCTAGCACATGGCGCTGCGCATGGCTCAGGCTGCGCGAGCCGACCGGCCTGGAACCCAGGCTGGTAACACCCGTGCTCGTAAATATATTCCACCTTTCCACTTAAGCTCACCGTTCCGGATATACGGCATGGTCGCTGCTGCTGAAGCAGAGCTCGAGGCCCGCCTGGCCGCGTGGGGCGCCGGAGCGCCCCCTGAGAAGCAGAGGCTTTTCGAGAGGCACTATGTTACTCGTTAGGAGGCACAAACTCCCTTGCAAGCCCGCGAACGGGCCGCGGGATGTTTCGAGTGTTGCGAGAGGAAGCAGCGAGTGGTTATTAGTTTTGCAGTCTTAAACCACCGCAGCATCATGTCTGAGGAGGCGGCACGGTTGAGAAAGAGTCAAATGTGTAGCTGGTCTGCAGGTCTGGTGCCTGCGGTGTGCCACTCTTGCAACTTCCTGGGTGCTCTAGCGCGTATACACTTTTTGATTGATATCTAGACGTCATCAAATTGCATAGACGAGTGCGCGTGGGAACTCTACACGCCGGCAAGCTGATCTTGGCTGCCGGCAGCTTGCAGCGCAGGTGGGAATGGACGAGCACACGGATGAATTTATAGACGAAAGGTGCGTTGAGCATTGGCCAGCCCAGCCCAGGGGCTCCCACGGCAGGGGTCGAACGACGATCTGTACTCTGTGTCTAGCTAGCCCATTGTGGCGCCCAATGTCCGGCTTGGTGGGGGACCAGTATATGCGATTGAAAGTGGCCGGGCTGCCGCGCAGCGCTGCCCCGGCAACGGCGGGGCCCAGCACAGCGCTGGCCGCCGGCGAGCGATGGGTCAGCATCGCGTAACGATGGCGCGCCGCGCGCACGCAAACATCGGTCCCCAGCAGCGAGGGAGAGATCATCGACGGCGAGGAAGGCCCCATGACTGTTGAGGAGGACGACGGCTCCCTGGTGGAGGAGGAGGTGCGTCTTGGACTCACTGGGGTCGTGCAGGAGAGGGGGGGGGGCGCACATCACGCAGCTGATGCTCGATGTGTTGCTGCTGCAAGGCCATCGGTCGGCCTGCCCGCTCAATTCGTACAGTACCACAACAGCTGCGGCGCAGCCGCAGCGACCACACGAGCAGCAGGGCGTATCTGCATCATGTCGCGCCGAGCGCACTGTGCAGCTCTGGGATTCAAAATCTGTGCGCACAGCCATCCAGCAAAAAGGGGCAGGTGAGCTTCGCCGCCCAAGTGATGCACCCCCGCCCCTCCCGTCCTGCGCCGGCCGGACGCAGGAGTTTGACGCGGCCGCGCACGACGAGGCGCAGGAGCAGCACGCCGCAGAGGTTGCCGAGGCTCAGGCGGGCGCGCACGAGGCGGCGGGCGGAGAGGAGGAAGGTGCGACAGGTGTATTGAACTCGATGTGGCGCCTGCGGGGGGGGGGGCATTCCGTTGCAGGCGTTGGTGATAGCTTAGCTTGGATGGACGGCTGATTGACTATTCGTTGAGTGCAACGTGGAGGCGGGGTTGCAGGGCGTGGCGCGAGCGGTCCCACCTCAACGCCCGCCCGCCCCTGACT
>NW_014009859.1:0-5671 GCF_000611645.1 Monoraphidium neglectum
TCCGACACCCCCTCCCTCCCGGCACAAACAGCCGCCCGGAACCCCCCAACGCCACCACGCGCCCCCAACCCCACCCCACCCCCCAGGGTCCTCATCCTGTCGCGCCTCACCGCCCTGGCCCTGCTGGTGACCTACTTCTCATACCTCTACTTCCAGCTGGGGTCGCACTCGGACCTCTTCGGGGGCGACGACGGTGGGCCAAAGGCAGCGGCAGCGCGGGGTCTGGAGGCCTGGGTGGGGTGGGCCGTGCACTCTCTCTCTCTCTCTCTCTCTCTCTCTCTCTCTCTCTCTCGCTCCCTTTCTCTTTTTGTCGATCACACACACACACACACACACACACACACACACACACACACACACACACACACCAGCACACACAAGCACACACACACACATGCACAGGCACACACACACAAGCCCACACACACGTACATGTGCGCGCACGCAGGTGACGACGACGAGGAGGAGCACGGCGGCGCCATGCTGTCCCTCGGCTGCGCCGCCGTGTGGCTGGCTGGCATCACCGTGCTGGTGGCCGCGTGCAGCGAGTCGCTGACCGGGGCGATCGAGGAGGTGTCCCACACCTGGGGCCTCAGCCAGAGCTTCCTGGGGTGAGCGGCGGCACCGACACCCCTCTCAACTCCCCCGTCCCCCACCCCGCGAACTCGCTGGTCCTTGGTCCCTCCACGCAACGTGCTTCAGCACGCACGTAGAGGCTGTGGTGGCGCAGGGGCGAAAGATTGCCACAAAATCATGCCCATCCTGGGCTCAATCGCTGTGGCCCCTTCCTAAACTGGTCTCGTGCCCTGTCACGCGCGGCAGGTTCATCATATTGCCCATCGCCGGCAACGCCTGCGAGCACATCACCGCCGTTTTCGTGGCCATGAAGGACAAGATGGACCTCAGGTGGGGCTGGGTTTTTTTTGGGGGGGGGTCAGGGGTTAGCGTCACGACCGGTCATCATCCAGGGGTGGATGACGTTGCCGCGTCGGCATTTGGCAGCCGCCGACGAGCGGCGGCGGGGCGGGGTGGACGGGCATTGCTGGGCCCTCTGGACCCGGCAAAACTCAGTGCAACACGACACTGCGTGCAGCCTGGAACGCGCGTCGAACACCCCCTCATGACTCTAGTACGCTCCCCACACACACACACACACACACACACACACACACACACACACACTCTCGCACTCACACACACTCGCACTCACACATATACGCACACACACTATCCCCCAACCGCAGCATGGGCATCGCCGTGGGCAGCGCCATCCAGATCTCCCTCCTGGCCGTCCCCCTCGTCACCATCGTCGGCTGGGCCACTGGCCACCCCTTCTCCCTGGCCTTCGACCCCTTCAGCGCCCTGGTGCTCGTCCTCAGCGTCATCCACACAGCGGTGATGATCCAGGACGCGGAGTCCAACTGGCTGGAGGTGAGCCCGCGAACCCCTGGCCCCTCGACACCCCCACCCCCTACCTCCTGCCCCCTGCTCCCTGGCCCCTCCCCCCTCCTTGCAAGGCCACAACCTTGGGACGCACACAGCAACCGCTGGGGGGGACGGCGGTGCTGCCACCGCTGCTGCCACTGCTGCTGCTGCTGCTGCTGCTGCTGCTGCTGCTGCTGCTGCTGCTGCTGCTGCTGCTGCTGCTGCTGCTGCTGCTGCTCGGCCTCGTTGCTTGACACGTGCACTGCGTGGGCTCCTTCGGCCAGCTGATGCTATGCTTGTCATCTTGAGGTGAAAACTGCCTCTTCGATGGTTCGCCTGCCGCTTGAACACCCGCGTTTCACAGCACTTGAAGTAGCACAAAAACGCCCCTTGACATGCCATCACCGCTGTTGCATGGTGTGCCCGCGCGTCACTGTGTCACCCGCAGGGCCTCCAGCTGCTGGTCACCTACTTTGTCATCGCGGTAGCCTACGCGCTGACCACGTGACCCGGGGGTGATGTCACCACATCGCCCGGCGGCCCGACGCGCCACGGCGCCCTCTGCAACTTCTGCATTCGTTACCGCCCCGCTCTCCCCCGCCCGGGCCGGGCTGCCTTGGGCGGCGCGCCGCTCTCAATCACTGCCACACGTGCCTGCAAGCCGGGGGATTCAAGTGCGCCAGATGTGTGGTGATGCAGCGTCAGATGCGTGTCCTCAGAAGCGCGTGTGCTCCGGGCCCGAACGCAGCCTCGCAGTATGACGAGCTCTGGGGCGGCCTCGAGGCCCATCCCCTGGCCTTGCATGCAGCGGACGCGTGTGTCTTTCAGCCAGCGGGACGCCAACCGTTTGTGAAAGGTGGCGCCATCGCATGGCACTGCGGGGTCAGGGGCGCCCGCGCCAGCGCGACGGCGCCTCCAGTCGGCCTGTTTTCGACGCTGGGGTCCTCCTTTCTGTCACTCGCTCACACCGCCACTTGGAAGCGTTCGATGGGGGGCCGCCTGCATCGCAGGGTTTTGTCGGCACTGAATCTGGGCTGTTTACTTTGGGAGACTTTGCACATACGGTACAACTTGGTGATGAGTATGGTAAGAAATGCTGCTGCTCCTGCTCCGTCGGTGATGTGGGGTGTAGAGTCGGCCTCGCCGTCACGGCGGCAAACAGCAGCGGCAGGGCCCCAGGCAGAGGGTGCGGGGACAGGGTGGCGAAATTATTGGCCAGGGGCCCAGGGTTGGGGGTGCTGCTGCCGCGTCCCCGCACTGCCTCAACCAATTCCAGTCGCATTCTCTCCAGCTGCATGCGCTATTGGCCGTGAGAGAGCTGACGATGGCAGTCAGTGGCGTGTCGACGCCGCCGACTGACACTCTTGTTTGCGTCGACACCGGGTGGCACGCGGGACTCCCACCGGCAACGTCCCTGCAGCTGGTTCGCTGTACCATACGTGGGCTTGACACGCGTTGCATATGCAGTTCGTCAGCGAAACGGCCCGTGACGTGACATCCCTCTTGCACGGGCTGTTCAACTCGCCTTGCGCTTTGAGTGATCTCGCCTTGGCCGCAACCGAGGCAGCGCCGCGTGTATATGAAAGTCAATCAGAGTGTCTTACTATGTTCACGCATCGATTGGCATGCTAGTGGCGGCCTCGAAGACCTTGGCCTCGTTTTGGCTTAGAGCAGGCGTAGCATCCCTCTCGGCCGTTCAGGGGGTCCAGGCGCAATATACCAATCAGTCTACTGCCGCGTGTACCGTGACCACCATGCTGCGAGCCGGATGCGCCGGCGGCAGCGGCGCACAGCACACGCGGCGGCCGGGCACGCCTGGCGCCGCCGTCGCCCGGCCGCTCCTGCGCCGCCTCGGCCCCACCCGCGCCTTCTCCTCATCGCCAGACCAACCCGACGCCGCCCCCGCACCCGCGGCCCCCGACGCCGCCCCCGCGCCCGCCGCGGGGGCCAAGCGGGGGGTGGGCGCGCCGCGGGGGCCCCGCGCGCCCCGGGCCGCGCGCACCGCCGCGCGGCGCGCAAGCCTGCTGTCTCTCAGCGGCATGGGGCCCAAGTACACCGAGCGCATGGCGGCGCGCGGCATAGAGACCGTTGAGCAGCTGACGATGGCGATGTTCAAGCCGACCGGCGGCGGGCGGCTGGCGGGGGATAGGGACCTCGCCTCGGAGTTTCTGCGGGTGCGGGGATTACGGTGGCTTTGTTATCTGTATATATAACATATGTATACATCTTATGACATATAATATACATGTGGCAGTATTTGAGGACTTGTGAGATGCACACGGCCGGGTTACACATGTGGGCATCACACACCGTGCCGCCTGATTAGCAGGAGGGGGTGTTTGGGGCGGACGACACTCACATACGTGCTCTGGAAATGCCCATTGGAGTGTGGCAGTCAAGGGGGCCCCGGACGGCGGCGGTGCTCCGCAGCCCGTCGCTCCCGCTGCAAAAACACATGTACACACACACACACACTCACATGCGCGCGCGCGCACATGCACACACACGCACGCACGCACGTGCCCGCAAGAGCGCGCGCCACCTCGGCATAGACGCACCTTCGCAAGCCAACGCCGACACCCGCAACCCCCGCCCTGCTTCACCACAAAATCTCCTAAACCATGAAAACGCGGTCCCTCCAGGACGTGGTGGGCATCAGAAACAAGACCCATGTGGCGAGCATTGTTTCAGACCTCATGCAGCGCCACTCAGATCTGCAGCCACCCCAGAGCTTCGACAGCCAGTCAGACTCGGAGGCGGGCTCCGGCGCCGAGGGCGGCGGCAACGGCGGCGGCGGCGGCGCGGGGCGGCGGCAGGAGCCGCGGCCGCTGACGTTCTGCGTTGAGGGGAACATCAGCGCGGGGAAGAGCACGTTTCTGCAGTACATCACAGGGAATGGGCTGGACGCGTCTTCTGTCGAGGTGTGCGGCGGATGGGGCCCGCATTCCGGCGCCCGTCGCAGCCACGCGCTCCCGCCCACGTGGACGCGGAAACTATGCTGCGCTGGGCTGCCGGGAGGGGGCGGTGCTGAGGCGGCGGGCGAGCGCGGCTGCCGCCCTACCACTGCGGCGTTCGCTTCCGCTGGGGACGGGTCGAGTCCGTCGCTGCGCTGTGTGGAGGCCGGTTTCTGTCACCCAGTTGCCTCGCCCCAGAGTCACCCATCCATGCTGATCCATTTATATAAATACCGGTATACCCATGTGCATGTCTACAAATATGCCAATGCCCATGTCGTCAGGTGGTCCCCGAACCTGTGGAGCAGTGGCAGAGCGTGCCCGGGCCGGGCGGGCACGTCAACTTGTTGGACGTGAGTAGATCCAGGGGCACAACGCCACCAACCAGAGGGGTTGAAGGGGGGTGGTGATGCCACGTGACGTCACTAAAGAATGCACGTGCGCGCGTGCCTTCTTTCTCGCGCGGCACGGGGGCCAGAGGAGCGGTCTCGCGGCCGCGGCAGGCCGCATCTCCCTTTTCTCACGCGCCGAATATTTGAGGCGCCGCGGGTGGTGCCTGCCTCCGGCCCGCCACGGCGCCATCCCCCCACGCTCCCTGCGGTTTCGGCCCCAAACTACCAGCTGTAGGAAATTCCGTGAACCCTCTGGTCAAAACGCGGCACAACTCCCTCACCACCACACCCCCCCCCCCCCACACACACACACACACCCCGAAGCCACACCCACACGAACGATTGAAACTGAGTTGCCGCACACAACACCCCACCGGAAACGAAATTGCCCAGGCGTTCTACAAGGAGCCGCAGCGCTACGCCTACACCTTCCAGAACTACGTTTTCCTGACCCGCATGATGCAGGTGGTGCGGGGTTCGAGGCCCGCCTGGGGCGTTGCTGACCGCGTTTTTGTCGCGCCGCAGCGGCAGGGCGCTGGTTTGGGCGGGGGCGGGCCCCTTTGGCCGGCCGCTTCTGCAGGCGGTTGTTGGGGGGACCCGACGGGCGGCATTGTGGATGTTGTGGATTTAGGAGGCCTGGCCTGATGGCCCGCATTGGAGCTACTGCCTTTCACATTGTTATCGTGGCTGACATGGGTGCGGGTGTGTTGATTTGGGCGCCGATGACTGGATTGACCCTCACAACAGCACAGAACAGGAAGGCGACAGCCTTACACTCGGCCGTGCGAGCCGGGCCCCGCGGGAAGCAGTCAGGATGCGCTGATGCTTTGGCCGCCTCACTGAGTCCTTGTGGGCTCCCAGCCCTGCGCCCTGCGCCTTTGACGCCCCGGAGTATCGCAC
>NW_014009858.1:0-5669 GCF_000611645.1 Monoraphidium neglectum
CCCCATCTTCCAGGGGCGCGCGCTACCTGATGTCCTCCCAGCTGCCCAGTGGCGACTGGCCCCAGCAGACCATCAGCGGCGTGTTCAACCGCAACTGCATGATCACCTACGCCAACTACAGGTGCGGGGGAGGGGGGAGCGTGCGGCCCCGTAATTTGTATGCGATGGAGCTTGGAGGGGCGCTTTGGGGCCTGGCAGGGTCGCTAGGGGCGAGGGTGGGTAGAGCGCGGCGAGCTCACTTGAAGAGGCGCGCAACCGACGCGTGCAACAGGGTTTATCTGTAGCTTGTTGCTCTGGTTGGATGCGTATGTGCATGCGTGTGTGTGTGTGTGTGTGTGTGTGTGTGCGTGTGTGTGTGTGTGTGTTTGTGTGTGTGTCGCGCGCGTGTGTGTGGATGGGGGGATGCAGGCTGTGGGAGGGGAGCGCCAAGCCGTTTGCAGGCAGGCAGGTGAGTTCTTGGCCAGGCCGGACGCCGGCGAAAGCGCCCTTGGTCGGGGCGACGCTCCGACAGACTGTCCCCGTGCGCCCAGCCTCCTGCCTTCCTTGTTGCTCTCCTTGCCCCCCCAGGAACATCTTCCCCATCTGGGCGCTGGGCCTGTACCGCCGCCTCGTACTGGGAGGGGCCAAGAGGCTGCCCCCGGGCGCGCGCCCCCCGCCCGGCGCCGCGGCGGGCTGGGTCTGCGCGGTCAGCGACTACTACACCGCTTGACGCGACGCCGAGTGTGACATCATCGGGAACGGCTTCACCAAACGTGACGCTCCCTGCACGTGACGTCCCGTTCTTGAGGCGTCAGCACGCATTCTGCGTCCCCGCACGTGGCACGGGCGCGTTGCTGGGGCGACGCGCCACCAGCACCGACGGCAGCGCTTCGCTGGACCCACGCCACACGGGATGGAAGCTGACGGCAGATGGCGGCGGAGCGGCCGGGGCACCCTCGCACACGGCACCCTTGCAAGTAGAGCTGCTGCGGCAGCTTTGATGCTGCCTGCGGGGCGCCGCTAGCTCCTCCAAGTCAAAACTCGCAGACATTCTTTAGCCCACAAGCCGCTCATCCGGCCCTGCGCCTGCTGCGGTCTCGAGCGCGCGACGCCGTGCCGTGGCGCTTGTGGGGACCCCCAGCTGGCTGCTGCCTGTGTAGCTCCGCAGCAAGAGCATCGATGCCGCAGCGGGTCCCAGTCTAGGCCCCTAGCTTGACTTCTTGCAGCGCAAAGAGCAAATTCGAAGGGCGCTGTGTTGCTCACAAGTTTCTAGCCCGCGCGGTGCAAACGCCATGGCGGGCCGTGTGCGGCTTTCTGCACCTGTTGAGTGCTGCATACGGACGGGTGCGCTTTTTTTTCAGGTGGGCGCCGCCTCAGCTTGGCACGCTGCGATTGATACAGCATAGGACTGGCCGGTCTGCATGTGATGGCTGTGCAATGCAATACACTCAAAACATATTGGTAGGAATGACAAGGGGTAAAACGCAGCACTGTGTAGAGAAGACCCATGGCCTGCGAGTGCGAGGCCACGCGAAACCAATTGTGGACACGAGGCTCTGCAAAGGCAAGGCCATGGGGATGCGGTGCTGCGCCGGCTGCACGGCCAGCAAGCAGGGCGGGCGACGCGGCCAGCAGGCCGGGCGACGTGGCCTGGACGTGGCTGACAGAGGATGCATGTGTCGTGTTGAGCGCGGTGCGGCACTCAACCACATGGGCACGCACTGCCGGCAATTGCGCTCCACCCACTCTCGCTGCTCGCTGTGCGCGTGCTGTTTACCAAGCTGGGGTGGCAGTGACGCGGGCACTGTTTTGAAAAGCGTAACTGATGCGCAACACATGATGCTGTCGCTCGCTGCATGACCTCATGCTGGTGCGACGGCCGCCTGTTTCTCGTCACGAGAAATGATATCAACGGTTGATATCAGCACGTCGCATCAGCCAGCCGGTCGCTGATCTGGCGCCCTGCGTGCTGCACCGGCAGAACCCCAACATCCTTTGCAGCGACGCACAGGCCGCCCACTTACAAGCAGGGCGGTGTCGTCGAATGCCACGCTGGATTGCTATGGTAGAAAATCCGTTGTTGAGGTGCCATGGATTCACGATCCCTCGTATAGGGCCACCTTGTCTTCGTTGATTGTGAGCTGGAAGCTGCACGTGAATGGCGTACACACCCACCTGTTTCATTCAGAGCGTTGAAGTGTTGCTGCGGAACACAGTCATTGGGGCCTCACTCATGTGGCCGGTTCAGCTGTTCTGGCACGGCCAGCAGTACAGCAGAGGGCCTCAGGGCACAGGCCCGCTCATCAACAGGACGCCCTGGCAAGTTGCAACATCGCACATGACCACAACGGTGTTTCACGAGGAGTGCAGTACACACACAGGTTCGCTCCAGATGTTGCCACGCAAAGTGATAATGCAGCCACACATTGGCCTGGACCCTGACTGCACATCACTCCCGGTGAGCAGCCAGTGCTGGTGCGGGTCAATGCCACATGGCCGTGGTCAACCCTCCTAATGGTGCCAAGTTGGCTGCCAGAGGGTTGCCAGCCGGGTGAAAGCAGTTGTTTATACAGCTGCCAGTGGCACTGGCAGGTCTGTCTGTCTGTGTCTCCTTTTATCCTTGTCGTACTTGGTGGACTCCTTCTCTATCTTGACGTCCCTTTACCGGTACAGTAGTCTGACTTAAGAAACTTCTTCTGCGTTCAAACAAGTTGTTTGCCACACACACAGTATCCAAAGAGGCTCCTCCAAGGTTTGGGCGTTGCCGCCACAAGTTTCGGTCAGCTTGCTTCCGCAATTTGCTTAACAAATTTTGTTCTCCCCCACTACAAGATGGCAGCCGCAGCGAACCTGGCCAACATGATCGCCGATGCCTCCGTCGAGAAGTTCAAGGAGGAGTGCGACAAGAACGTGTGCACCGTCAGCATCAACCTCCACAACAGACACGAGTACGACATAACCGTCATGCCCATGGCCATCCACGTCGTGCTGAGCTACAAGACGCTCCAGTACAAGGTCCCGCGCGCCGACAAGGAGACCTACACGGACACGATCGACTTCCTCGCAGAGGCGATAGACAATGCGTGCCGCGGCAATCTACACGCGGATGTCGAGTTTGACCGGTACCGGCCCGACAGCGAGGAGTCGCACTACTACTGCTGCCTGAGGGTGCACCGCCACGGGGCGCAGGTGTTCTACCGCGAGTTTGAGCGAGACGACATGCAGAGGGAGCTGAAGCGCTACATGCGCACGCTGCGCCTGCTCAACTGAATGAAAGCAGGGGATCCCGGACCCTTCTCGGCCTCTCCGGAGACTGTACGATGCGAACGAGCCTACAAGAGCCGGAGCTTGCAAGACTGCCAGGGTTGGCCGGCCGCTCTTGGGTGCGTGCGTCACCTGTTGACCTTTGCGGCAGCCATTGCGAGATTGCCTGGTGTGTGTTTTCAGCGGGATCGTCGCTTGTTGAGAAGGGAGAGCTGCATCAACACCTCGTGGCACTCTGTGAGGAGGAGTAGAACCAATGGCTCCACCATATGGTGCTGCTTCTGCTTTGCAACTGCATCCACCTGCCCGCCTGTCACAGCAGCCATCTGCTCAATAATCAGACCCTGCGTATGCGTGTGAGCTTCTTGTTGCCGCAGCCTGGCGACTAGTAATTGTCTGATGGAGTAGAGAACGACTTGACGGTCTGTTTGTACAGCAACGCAATGCTCAGGAAAAACCTGATGTAGTCCGGGATGTCAAGGGCTGAAATCACAGCCGGCATGGCAGGCGAGCACAAGCGGTTCGGGGGCGAGTCCAGGGGAAAGCGGTGCAGCGCCGGCTGCACGGCCAGCAAGCAGGGTGGACAACACAACGACGCGTCTACCGGCGGATGCAAGCAATAAGCCCAGCAGGGCATGGGAGCAAGCGCCTTTGATGGCTTTTTTGTGTGAGCAGAGCCGGGGTGAACGCACTCGAAGCAGATGGGGCAAGGGCAGGGGTGTGACAGTCAACAGCTGTAGGGGTCCTCCCCCCTCCTACCCTGCACGCACCCTCAATCGAGCGCAATTCTGCAGGGTTATCAATGCCTGGGAACTGGGCGGATCCTCATCTGGCTCACTTGTTTGGGCGTTGTCGTAGCCTGCATGGCAAACAGCCTGCCTGCCTCGTGGGGTAACAGTTGGGCTTGCCATCCGATTTTCTTAAAGGGGAAGAGGACGCCGTCACCTTGCAAACTATCTTGTATCAAGTGGATGAGCACCCCAGCAGCCGTATCACCTACAGGCATCCATAGGCAGCTGTGCATGAGTGCACACACCTGTGGTGTGTCAAAGCGCATGTTTGACCAAGTACGGTGTCATCACTTACTGTGACATCGGTGACAGACGCCTGTTGGGATGAATGTTGCGCGTCAACTATGCTTCTTTTGTGGGCGCAGATCGCCACCCGGCTTCGCCAGAACAACGCGTGCATCAGCGACAGGTGTGAATGACTGCAGCAGGTGAGCAGTGCTCCAAGCTGCGTACACACTCTGAGCCACCGCGCTCTATGCATGATGCGTATCTGAATGCGTTACATCTGCCATTGTCGCTTCTCAGACCCACGCTGGGGCGCGCGCAGCAAAGGCACTTGACAGATCGTTTCCGTACTGTGGACGTAAAAGCGCCCATTGGCATCATAATAACTAAACTGATATCAACGCCAACCAGCCATGCATCAGTCGCTGCTGTCAGGAGGGCGCTCTGGCGTCCGGCACCACACCGCACCACGGCCGAACAAGGTGGGCGTCAAGGCCTCGACTCCGGAACAATACTGTATGTTGAGCATGGCATCGCGTATATATCTGCTTGATTGCTACCGCGCCAATGTGCGCTGATATCGCCCTGCACGTGCTGCGTCGGCGCGCAGGCGGCCGCCGCTCCATGTGCCGCCGCGCGGTGCCGCGCCCCGCGCCGCGCCACCGTGGTCGTGGCGGCGGCAAAGCACGAGTACCAGGTGCGCCACATGTACACCAGCGTCCCGCGCAGCTCGACGTCGACGCGGTTGCAAAACGACCACCTTGCTATCTCAGCGCCCCCACATGCCCGTGCCAAAATGCGGCCCCAACAACACCAGCCAGCAGCAGGATCCCCCCCTCCTCCCCTTGCGCCGCCCGCCCCCGTGCGCCGCGGCCCGCACAGCACCGCCCAGCAGTGCAGTGCGCTTTGCAGGAGGCGCCGTCTGCCTCTCACCGACTGATGCGCGCACGCCAACCCGCACGCCACGCCCTGCTGACAGCATCCTGAATATTTTCAATAAGACACCGCATGCCCACGCCCCCTGGCGCCGCCCCCAGGTGGTGAAGGAGGAGCGCAGTGACGGCAGCGTGAAGCTCACGGTGACGGTCCCCGGCGGCCTGGTGCAGAAGAGGTTCACAGAGATCGTCGACATCATGCGGCGGTGGGCGCCCCCGCGGCTGGGAGGGGGGCCTGGATCGGGCCCTTGTGGCAGGGCAAGGACGCGCGGCCGCGGCGGCGGGGTCGGGCTTGGGGCGGGCTCAAGTGTCAGGGCAGCCGGGAGTGGCAGCAGGCCGGCCGCAGCACGAGCAAGGGGGGTGACGGGCGCCGATTTTGCTGCGAAGGACGAGAGCCGTGGCGGCGCGGCGGTCTGCACCCGCGCCTTTGTTGAGCCGACGCCCGCATCACTCGGCGCATCCCCCCCCCTGACAC
>NW_014009857.1:0-4669 GCF_000611645.1 Monoraphidium neglectum
CCCCGCGCCCGCCAAAAGCCCGACCCCCTCGGGCTGATTGGCCTTCGGCCACCCGCGGACGCACGACCGCGCCGCAAGGCAGCCCACCCTCCGCGGCGCGCAACACGCGCGATCCGCAAAGGGCCGTGGCCCCTGGCACTGCCCGCACGCGTGCCCCAGGCAGGCGCCCACAATCGCGTGGACCCCGCCCTGAGGACCCCTGGCTGCTGCGCTCGCTTGGTGGTGAATGTACCGGCGTCGCTTGTGAACCCCTTCAGACGGAACCTGCCCCACTGGGGCCCACTGCGCAACTCCACCGGCCATACGTGATCCACCGTAGCACACACCTGTCAGCAACAACAGCAACAAATGCCGCCAATCCACCGCCGCGGCTGTGTTCGAGTTGCTGTGCCCATGCACAGGCGCGGCGCGGGCAGCAAAGCAATAAACCAAGCGAGCAATGGTCTTGCCGATGCTCTGCGGATGTGATGTGAACAGATCCTTCAGCTGCACACCCGCTGCCGGGTTTTGCTGGTCTGGCTGCTGGCTCTTTTGCGCACGTGGCGCGTGCCAGACACTGTTGACAATAGCGCACGCATCCATGCATGCGCCGTCTGCCGCACACCGCTGCATCGCTGTTGGCCCGCCTCTGCCTGATGCGTTCCCAGCTGTGTGGAACCGCACTGGCGGCCTCTGCGTTCGGCCTGGCGATGCACATTGGAACAAGCAAGGGCCACACGGCGCCCGATGGAACGCGCCACATACCTTTGCAAGCTCATGACTTCAATACCTTAAAAACCGCAGTAATATGTGAAGCGACCACACCGGCCAGCCTGCATGAACGCGGCCAGCATGCAGCTGCAGGCTGAGTCCACCCCCTTTGAACGGCGAACAGTGGCCCCCTGAATCCCTGTCACACAATGCTGATGCTACCAAGCCATATCCCATGAGCCTGGATGGCTCCAGGAGCGGGCGACCGCGCGATCTTGTAACAATCCTAATCCTAATCCTAATCCTTTGAAAGCTGCGCCTCCTGCTTGCCGGCTGCACAATGGTCACCCCAGCCAGCCGGCACCATCGCTCCGGTGACCCGCGCCGTTGTGCATTCACCTAGGGGCGGCACGTGTCTCGGCGACTGCACATGCTTGGATGGGCACTCACTGTGCAGGGCCGAGCCACAGTGGTGGTGAAGGCGCTCTGTGAGTGAGTGAACGCTGCTGCATTAGGTTGTAAGCAGCAACCCTGATTGTGTGCGCTAACAACGGTGGCCCAGCTAGTAGGGTTTGTGATGGCTGCAGGGCAGTGTAAGGGTGCCCAACCAAGGAGAGCACGGTGAACAGTGACATGAAACTGCCAGTAGGCAGTTAGTGCCCCCTTAGGGTCCAGGGCAGAGCAGAGGCTCGGGTTCCACAGCTGCTTACAATAATTGCCGACGTTGTGCATCGCGCCCACTTTTGGCGTGGTCGAGTTGGATACGGCGAAGGGCAAAGGTGGCAATCAGGCATGGGCAAGTTGACGCACTCCGAGGCGGCGTTTGTAAGGCGTGGGTTCCTGGTTGGGATGAGCCCGTGCCCTTGGAATCTCATCATTCTACGCGCCGCATCACACCGAAAAATCAATTGAAATGCATTAAATTGCATAATTGTTCTGTGTACAGTCACTTGGCGCGAACTTGCTATTCACTGATCTCATTATATTCTTTTGGAAAAAGACACAAGATATGCACAATCGTGCGCCATTGTACGCCCACGCACGTAGCAGCTTGGTCGATCTGACAGCAAACTGAGCAGCTTGGACGCATGGCACCACCCGCCAGCCGTTGTAATAGGCTAGTACATTAGGTTCAATGCAGTATGCAGTGGGCCTGGCGGCGTCTGTTGAGCTGGCAGGATGCGCTCTTCCGTCCGCTGGCGATGGCGCCGCTGCTGCTGCCTCTGCCCTGTCGGACACAGTGCGAGCCCTCGTGGTGGAGGCGACGCGCGCACAGCCCGCACCAGCCGAGGCGCTCGGCTCACTCAGCCTCGCGGGGGACGGCGGCGCCGGCTGCGACGCCCCGCCGGTCCTCTCTGCCGGCCAGCGGCTGCGTGGCGCAGTCAACGCAGCCCTTGAGCATGGCGCTCTCACGGTGAGCCACGGCCTGGGACTCATTTCAGGGCGGCTGAGCCAGCGCGCCGCACGACGCCGCACGCTGTGGCCCCGCACACAGGCCTACGATGCGGTTGCTCAAGCTCGGCCCTCCGCCGCGAGTTTCTGGTCTATCACCACTCAAATTGTGTATCATGCCTGGGCAATCCCACAAATCGCACGCACACGCACACGCACACACACACGCACACGTACACGCACACGCACACACTCAGGCTGTGCTTGAGGCGCTGCAGGCAGCCGTGACGCTGCACCCGGGATCCGTGCCGCGCCTGCTGTTCGCGCTGCATGATGAGCAGAGGCGCGGGCTTGCGCTGGCGCAAGCAGCGCTGGCGCAGCACACTCAGCAGCAGGAGCAGCACGCACAGCACCACCAGCAGCTACAGCAGCAGCAGCAGGGGCGATCCTTGCAAGCAACCCCCCGGCGACGGCGCACGCACGCCCTGCAGCGCATACGCGACCCAGCTGATGAGCAATGGGGGCATCCCTCCATCCCACAGCCCAACGCGCCCCCGCCCCCCACAATGGAGTCGCCCCGGGACCCTCGAGCACGACGCACCTTGGGCGTGCACCCAGGGGCGCCGGCTGTGGCTGCGCCGCTGTCGCCCGGCAGCCCAAGTTGCGGCGCGAGCTGGGGGCCACAACTTGGGGCCCCCAGCAGCCCCAAGCAGCCGCAGCAAAACCAGCAGCAGCAGCAGCAGCAGCAGCAGCAGCAGCAGCAGCAGCAACAGCAGCAGCAGCCACAGCAGCAGCAGCAGCAGCAGCAGCAGCAGCAGCAGCAGCAGCAGCAGCACGGCCAGTGGCTCCCACAGCAGGCGGACCTCACCAACGGCCGCATGGCCCCAAACTGGCTCCCCCCGCCTGAGGCCGCCCCCCACGTGTCGCCCGGCGCCGACGGGCTGTCACACCTGACAGCGGCGGACGCACTGCTGCTGCTGACGCTGCAGCGCGCCGCGCCGGCGCACGTGGAGGCGGCGGCCGCAGCGCTGGCCGCCGCGGCGCTCGGCAGCAGGTGGGCTGCCTTGCGGTTCACACGTGCAGGCGCACACCCGCTCTCTGAATGCCGGCGCCACTCGTCTACCGACCATACCCGCACAAAGTATTTGCGGCGGCCGCAGGATGCTACCACCCTAGATGCGCGAGTGCTTGGGGGCGCATGCACTCACCTAATGCTGCCTCTTTTACGCCGCGCGATCTTCCTCCTCCAAACCCCCACCCCTGCTGCAGCCCCGAGGCGCTCGCGGCGGCGGTCCGCCACCTCAGCGCGACCAGCGACGAGGCGCTCGAGTGGCTGCTCGCCGCCGCGGTCGGGTGGCTGGCCACGGCGGTGGTCGACCTGCCATCCCTGGAGGCAGCCGGGCGGAAGCTGCTGGCGGCCGCCCTGGGGTCGGCGCCGGAGCCCTGCCGAGTTGGACTGGGAATGCTGCTGCGGCGCGCCGTCGCTGGTGGGTCGGCTTGTGCGTCGTCACTGCGCCCAGCTGCGCCGCGGCAGCCACAGTGTGGTCGCACCGCCTGCGTTGCGTGCCGCAGTGAATGCCGTACCATCGTGGCATGCCACGGTTGCATGTGCAAGCAAATATCCCGCCCTTTGACCTCCCCTTCACACTTATTTGCAACCACACCACGCTGCTCCAGAGGGCTGTGCCCAAGGGGCCATGTGGGACGTACTAGATGAACTGGCGCGGGCGGCGGCGGCCGCGCTCGATCATCATCATCATCATCATCAGCAGCAGCAGCAGCAGCAGCAGCAGCAGCAGCAGCAGCAGCAGCAGCAGCAGCAGGAGCAACAGCAGCAGGCGGAGGAGGACGGGCAGGTGGAGGCGGGTCAGCTGCCTTTGGAGGTGGCCGAGGTTGCGGCGCATGAGCTGTGTGCGTTTGCGGCCACCCATTTGCAGACGCTCCCGCGCCGCTCCGCGGCGCGCCTGGCGGCGACCCTCGCGCCGCTGGCCGGACCGGTCGAGGCAGCGGCCGCGTTGCTGCGCGTCGCGTTGGTGCAGGCGCTCGCGGCCGCGGAGGCCGCGGCCGCGGGGCTGCCGCGGGCGAAGCAGGAGCCGTGCGTGGCGGTCTGGGACGCGCTTATGGGGACGCCGGGCGCGAGGCGCCCGCCCCCGGAGGCTGCCTTTGACGGCGGTGGCGGTGCCGATGCTGAGAAGGGCGGCGGCGGCGGCAGGGGCGCAGAGGACGACCCCTTGTCTCGGGAGCTGCGGCGCGCGCGCCGCGCGGCGGGGGCGGCGCGGCCGCGGCTCTGCGGGGACGGGGAGCTGGCGCTCGCCTGCGCGGCGGCGCTGCTCGCGCACGCGCGGCCGCGGCGGGCGGCAGCTTCGGGACATTTGGAGGATGGAGAGGGGGACGGCGGCGTCGCCGGCGCGATGCATGAGTGGCTGCGCCGCGGCCCCCCGGTGCTGCTGCGGCGGCTGCTGGCAGTGACCCCTGGCCACGCCCTCGCAGCAGACTGGCAGCGAGCCCTTCTGGCCGAACTCTCCCTGGCCGCGGCGCCTGCGCACGGGGCAGGGGCGGGGGCGGCGGAGGCGGCCGCTGCCCCGCC
>NW_014009857.1:4874-5873 GCF_000611645.1 Monoraphidium neglectum
CCGCCTGCGTGGCTCTCGGGTTGCAGCCCGGCCACGGGCCAGGGGCGGGCAGCCGCTGCGGCCGTACAGCTGCCGGCGGCGCCGGGTCTGTTGGCCGCTGCCCTGCGCAGCCTCGCGCCTGAACGCGCCTTGCCCCGCGGCGACGGCGGCGGCGGCGGCAGGGGCAGGGGTGTGCCCGCAGAGGAGGAGGTGCGGCTGAGAGTGCCGCGCGACGCCGCGTCGCTCGCGCGCTGCGGGCGGGACGTAACGGCCCTGCTGCTGCAGGCTGTGCGCGGCTGCGGCGGGTGCAGCGACGCGCTGTCAGGCGGCGCCGGGCCGCCCGCAAGGGCGCTCCGCGCCGCGCGGCTGCTGGCGCGGGCGCGCGTCCTGCGGGCGGCGCAGGAGGTGCTGCTGGAGTGGCCCAACATCGGGGTCCTTTTGGCTGCCCTCACCTGGGGCCACCCCGCCCCCGACGGCGGCGGCGCCTGCGGCTGCGCCGACGCGGCGGCGGCCGCGCTCGCGCCCGTGCCGGCCTGCCGCGGCGTGTGCGCGGCGCTGCGAGCCGCGGCTGACGCCGTGGCTGCCAGCGGGCCGGGCTGCTGGATCCCCGCGGAGGCGGCGCGGCTAATGGCGCCCCTCCAGCTTCTGCTGGCGCGGGAGCAGGACCGAATCGAGATCCTGGCGGCGGACGCGCTGCGGCGGCTGGTGGATGGGGAGCGCGAGGGGCCGCCCGAGCGGCCGGCCGCGGCCGCGTTGCAATCGGAAGCAGGGACTAAGCAGCAGCAGCAGCAGGAGCAGCAGGAGCAGCAGGCGGAGGAGCAGCAGGAGTTGCGGGAGGACGGGGATGAGGGAGAGGCGAGCGAGCAGCGGGAGCAGCGGCGGCAGAGGGGCAGCCAGGACGCGAGTGCGTACATGGTGGTGTGGTCGGCCAAGAAAGGCGCGGCCGCGCCGCCCGCCAGCGGCCGCGGCGCGGCGGCGGACGCGGCGGCGACGCTTGGGGGCGGCGGCGCGGCTCGGGCG
>NW_014009856.1:0-5663 GCF_000611645.1 Monoraphidium neglectum
TCCTCCTCCTCCTCCTCCTCCTCCGTCGTCCCCGCCCCCATGGCCCGCGTCCGAAGATTCCGCTGACTCAGCAGCAGCGGCAGAGGAGGACAGCAGGAAGTGCAGCGCGTGGCCTAGCTCGTGACACAGCTCCCACAGCCCCAGAGCCAGCCCGGGCCCGCCCAGGCGCCCGCCGCTCTGCAGGCCGACAGCGACGGCCGGCGCGGCCGACGAGGGGCCGCCGCACGGCCAGCCCCGCTCCTCCGCCCCCTTGCTGCCGCTGCTGCTGCTGTTGGAGTCGCTGGTGCTTGCGCCGCCGCCGCCGCCGCCGCCATGCAGCAGGAGGCGCGTGCCATACCCTGAGGAGGGGTCCAAATAGAGCGTCCCCAGCAGCCGCCCTTCGCCACATCCCGCAACGCCACCATGTTCATCAGAGGCGCCCGCGCCCTGGAAAGCTGTCAGCGCCTGCGCTTCCCGCAGCTCGTACACGCCCACGCCCGCCGTCCAGACCTCCCCGGGCGCGGGCAGGCGCTCGTCGAGCGACAGGCCGAATCCGGCGCGCAGGAGGGCGCCGGCGCCCGCCATGGCGCCGGCCAGGGTTAGGAAGGGCTCAAGGGCTGTCGCGTCCTCGGGGGAGAGCCCAGCTGCCGAGGCGCGGTCCTGAGAAGAGATGCAGCGCCGAGCGGGACGCTTGCGGCCGGTCAATACTCATAACATTGCGATGCTGGTGGGGGATGTCGTTGGGCTGCTGCGCTGATCCCCTGTGGAGTGCAGGCCGGATGGAACTCGCAGGACCCACCCCGCTCATCCCCAGAAACTTGGGTGCCAACTGCGTCAACCCTTGCCAATCCCAGCACCCCCATACCTGTGCAAGAGCATACTCCAGATCCCAGGGCTCCAGATCACACGTGCCACCATCTCTCAGACCGCTCCCAAGATCCCCCAATTCATCAGCGCCATCAGCCGACCCCTCGCCTGCCGCTCCGCGGCCCGACTGCTGCGTCGCAGCGGCGGCCCGTGCACCGCCGGACCCGCCGCCCCGCCACCACTCGTTGGCGATCTGCAGGCACCGCCGTGCAGCCGCGGGCCGCTGCGCCGCTGCGATCTCCTCTAGCGCCGCCATTGTCGCGTCGGGGCAGCCCGTAGGGCCGTCCTGCAGCGCCCAGTCGGCGAAGCACTCGCGGCCGTGGCACCTGCAGGGGCAAGACCCAGGGCTTGGGGTTTTGGATATCCCGGCACTCTGAGCCGCATCGACGCAAGGCCCGCAGTCGGTGCCCGGGCCCCTTCCAACATGCACACACACGCACGCGCGCGTGCACCCGCGCACATGCGCCCGCGCGCGCGCACACACACACACACACACACACACACACACACACACACACACACACAGTCACGCATGCACAAACAAGATACCTGCAAGCGTCTGGACCAGAGCCGCATGCGGCAGTTGCCAGTGCAGCCGTAGGCAGCTGTTTGAGGACAATCTGGTCACCACATTTCGCAAGAACACGCCAGGCCCATCTTCGAGGCCTGTCCTTGCACACCTTGCCACCCTCTGGTCACCTGGCCAGCTTGCGCCTCAGCTCCCCCAGCTCCCCCCAGGCCAGCAGGGCGGAGTCCAGCCGCTGCAGCACACCCGCGTCGTACACCTGGCAGTAGGGCAGTCAACAACGGCAGTCAGACAGTCACAACAGCGGCAGTGCGCCACGAGCAGGTGGAGGGTGACGGTGCAGGGGCCAGGGTTGCAGGGGGAGTGGTGAGGCGCGAGATCCTTGATCTGAAATCCTTTGCGTTGTATAGCGACAGCGGGCGCATGCTATATAGCAAGCAAGGCGTTATGATCCAGGGGCATTGAGGGACCTTCGGGTCAACACAGCACGGCCGCCGGCTTGCAACAGGACGCAGATTCAGGGCGGCTTCCGAGGGCATCGACCCTCCGCTCGGATCCTGTAGTATGCTGCTGACGATTTTGAAATGCGGATGGTTTGGATGCTCACCTGCCGCCGCGTGTCGGCATCAGGGTGCCCCTCCAGCACCGCGCGCACCAGCTCCACCGTCAGCCGCAGGTCGCCGCCGCCCCCGCCCTCTGCACTGCCCACCGCTGCGTTCCCTGCACCTACGTGCGAAGAGCCACGATTGCTTGCGCTCTCCTCCTTGTCCCGATGATACTGCTGCTGGTGATGCTGCTGCTGCTGCTGCTGCTGCTGCTGCTGCTGCTGCTGCTGCTGCTGCTGCTGCTGCTGCTGCTGCTGCTGCTGCTCCCGCGCACTGCTGCCCCCCCAAAACCCCGGTCCCAGCGGCTCCAGCAGGTGGCGCAGCCCCTCAAAGTCAATCTGAACGGCCGGCGCCAGCTCCCGCGCGCCCAGCCCCCGCGCAAGCTGTGCCGCGGCGGCCCGCTCTTGCGCGCCCGCCGACGCCTCCAGCAGCAGCTGGTCTTCACGCGGCAGGCCGGGGGGCGGGTCCTGCACAGGTTGCATGAGTAGAGCGCAGCGGGCAGGGCGTGGGGTCGCATACTCTTTGCATATCGACGACCCGCCTCCTTGGCAGAAGGCTGCCGTGTGCTAGGTGGAGCCGCCGCCGAGCTGTGACTGTTCGCGGCTTGGCCCTGCACGTCCGGACGCATCGTGACGGTAGTGTCCGTTCCCGTGTCCCCCTCAAGCATCTCTCTCGTCTGGGGCCTCTGCTCCAGGGGTGCGCACCCCCCCCTTTATAACACCCCAATGCCCAGGTCCCACCATCGCACACCTGGAGATGCAGCCCTTGCATCCGCATGTGGCGCCTCAGCCGCCGCCCCGCCGCCAGCGCGTCCCGCAGCGCGGCGGGCGCGCGGTTCGGCGGCGCCTCCTGCTGCCCCGCGGTCCGCGCCCCGCCCCGTCGCGGTGAGAGCAGCCGCCCCATGCCCAACTGCAAGAATGCCTCATCCAAGCTGAGAGGCAACCGCCACGCCGCTCGTCGCTGCGGCGCAGCGGCGCCCTCGCCGCCACCGCCCCTGCCCGCGTCGTCGCCGACCCGGCCGTCAAGTGTAAGCAGCGCCTGCTGCAGGTGGCCATATAGCGCCTCATCACAGCACACCGCGCGCTCCAGCTGGCGCGTCTCGAGGAAAGCCGCAGCGGCCGCGCGGCGCAGGGGCGCGGCCGCCGACGCCTCGAGCAGCAGCGAGAGCAGCGCCGCAGCCTGCTGAATGCCGCCCATTAGGGAGCCCAGGGATGCGACGAACTGCAGGGCGGCAGCGGGGTCGCTGCTGCTGCCTTCGTTTTGCAGCGCCTGCTCGCGCAGCGCCTGCCAGCTTAACAGCAGCGGTGGCTGCCAGCGCTGCCGCCATGCGGCCTCGAGCGATGCGGGCGAAGAAAGCTCGGGCAGGCCGAGGAGGCCGCCATTTGAGGGGGAAGCGTCCAGCTGCGTATCCTGGCACGTGCCTGCTGCCTTGTCTGCCTCAGCGATGGGACCTTCTGGTGGCGCAGCAGCTGCCGCGCCTGCGCCCCAGGGCAGCGCTGCGACGCGAAGCGCGGGTCGGCAGCATTGGCGGCAGCACTGGCAGGGACGGGGCACGGCGACTCGGTTGCCATGCACGCCGGCTGCGGGCCGTGACCGGCTACGCTGCTGCTGGATGTGCCGTAACCGTGTATGTATTTTGTCAGCTGGCACGTGCATGAATTCTCGTGGTGGGTACCAGATCTACCGATCTGACGCTTTACACGGGTCTCCTGCATGAAATATCGAGGAAATCAAGAGTTCTGCAAATCAGGGTGCGGTACATGCCGTCTTACTAGAGCAGCTGGCATGCTCACCCGAATTGACCGATGAATACTGTATCAGCATGGGAGTGGGCAGGCAGCAACAGCATGTTGGCGCTGCAGCCAGTGAGCGTCACTCCGTTTTTCGCACTGTTGTTGCGTCGTCAAACCACTGTGCCCTAACTTCAGCGTACTTGCATGGCTGTGTATGCACCCGTTTCAAGCACTGACGATGTCAGACGCCGACCTCACCAGCTGTCACGCAATGCATGATCTGCGGCGCTTTAATGCTGCATCCAAGCGCACTCTTGCGAGTTGTCCTGCAAATTTCTTGCACTTCACCCTAGCCTCTGCACCACAAGCATAACTGGATCAGCCATTCACAGTGCGTCCTTGCACCACCAACCCCTCCCGAAATGCGTGCAGTACGCCTCGCTCTTGATTCTGGCCTGCGCGCTCGGGCCCTTGGGCGGATGCGCTGCTTGCCTTGAGTGCGTTTGCACTGCCCGCCTCGCCATGCACATGGCAATGCCTGTAAACAGCCTCCAGTCACTGGCGCAGCAGCAGCAGCAGCAGCAGCAGCAGCAGCAGCAGCAGCAGCAGCAGCAGCAGCAGCAGCAGCAGCAGCAGCAGCACAAGCGCTATGTGTGGTCATCACTTGTACATCAGCAGCCCGCCTGCAGGGGGGATTGGTGGGCTTTTCCTCGCCATCCAGCTTAAGCCGCTTGCCGCAGGTACTACAGTGTCAGAATCTTCTGGACAGGCACGTGGCTGGAAATATTAACAAGCCGGCCGACCAAGCTGGGGGTGGGTGACAAGTGCGGGCGCCTAGGCTTCAAGGCACTGCTACAGCAAGAGCATCCCAGCCTGGGCTGCGCGCGGACCTTCCACCGCCAGGACGCGCTGAGGTGTGCAAGTGGTTGTCTCTGTCAGGCTTGCCCGATCAACATCGACCCCTTCGACGAGGCTTCGAGCCCAAGTCAGAGCAGCAGTCCAGGCTCACGCTGGTTGCATCGCCGCCTGCCTGGACTCACCCTGCAGTGCGCGGTGCATGGTGCTGGTCAAGTCCGTTGCCGTGCTAATGTGATCATAAGCTGCATTTGAATTGTTTTTCTTACTATTTTCAGCACTTGGGGCTCACGCTTACGGCGCGAATTTCATAATTTGATCTGCGCGCCACGACCACTTGGGCCACCGCAAGCCCGAGAGCGTCTCTTTGGCTTGTGAAACACCCGGGATTACGCGTTCGCCGACCCGGATGGCGCCAGGGATGCCTTCGACGGCGCCACTGCCAGCGATGCAGCGCCGCACCGCTTCACCTTCAGCTGAGATGGGCCGCCTGCTGCTGTGAGTCAAGAGACAGCATGAGGGTGCTGCCACCACATGTGTTCTGCAGGCACATGCACAGCCACAACAAAGGCATGGGGTGTTGATTGGGTTTGCACGCAGTGTGTCTCCACTGTTTTCGTTGCCCTCATGCTACGCGTTGCCTCGTGCTGTTATTCTGATGCTTTGTGCCTGCCTGAGGCACAAAGATTTGCACACAGCCTGCACAGTTGACAGACAAACAGACACACACACAGCGCATCACGCGCGCGCGCACACACACACACACACACACACACACACACACACACACACAAACACACACAAGAGCAGGCACACATAAACAACACTCAACGCACGCACGCACACCCGTGCATGTCATGCGCCCCGCAGCGCCGGCTGGACGATGCTGGCGGAGAGCTGCGATGACTGCGCCGTGCCGCTGATGCGGGACACACACGGCGCGGGGGACGAGCTGTGCGTCTCGTGCGGGCGCGTGTTCAGGGGCGGCGAGCCGTTGCATGCGGCCGACGGCGGCGCCGACAGCAGCGGCGGCGCGGCGCAGCAGGAGCCGCGGCAGGGCGGCGGGGGAAGCGGCGGGGCTGCAGCCGCTGCCCCGCC
>NW_014009855.1:0-5662 GCF_000611645.1 Monoraphidium neglectum
CTGCCACATGCGAGCCTGTTGCTGAGTCGGCACCCACACCCTTGCACGTGCAAGCAAGCACACGGGAGAGGGCGCGCACACACACGCACACGCACATGCACGCGGGCGCGCGCGCGTGCACACACATCACACACACACACACACACACACACACACACACACGCATGCATGCACGTGCGCATGCGCGCGCACACACACACACACACACACACACACACACACACACGCACGCGCACACGCACTTGCACGCACACAGGCTGGACAGCTTGGTGGCACGCATGCAATCGCGCCGGCGCGCCTCGTGCCCACCCCACCTGGAAGACAGCCTCCAGCCGGTCGTCGCTGCTGCCAATAAACTGACGTCCAGAGAACGCAAAGGGGCCCTCGTACATACGCAAGAACAGCACGCGGCCCACCTGCGCGCGAGGCGCACGCAGGGGGGGAGGGAGCTGTCTCGCGCCCGTCGGCACAGTCAGGGCAGCTGGCGGCGGCGGGGCGGCCGGCTGAAGCAAGGGGGCCCGTCGAGGCACAGCGCATGCAGGTCCCCACCCTGCAAGCGTCGATTACGGAACGACACGCCCGCCAAGGGCCCCATCCCGGGCTCTGGGCGGCGCCTTGCGTCTGTGGTAGCAACCCCCAGGCGGCGGCGCGATGTGCATGGCCCGCCCTCACGCGACTACTGCATTGCCAGGCAAGCGCGCGCTCGAGCGCGCGAGGGGGCGGGTGCGGAGGGGGGGAGTGTGCGTGACTCACGTCCTCGACGCTCTCAACAACGCCGACAATGTCGACCGCAGACCCGAACGTGCCGCTGTCCCCGCGCCGCAGCAGCCCGATCTGGAAGCCGCCGTCAGCCAGGCGGTCGACCTGCGGTTTTGGGGGGCGGGGGCGAGTCAGTTTGCCGCCTGCGAAGCGCAGAGTAAGCACCGCGCAGCCGCTGCGGCGTGAGGGGCGGACAGCCATGCTGCACTGCATTCACGGTCGAATTCACGGTCGATGGAGGGTTGGCCTCCAGGATCTCGCCCCTCCAGTCGTCCCGGCCCCCGCTGCCCAGCCCACCTTGAGCGGCAGCACAAAAGGCAGGTTGACGCCGTTTTGCGTCAAAGTGGCGACATGCTGGTACAGCGCGGACGTGAAGACCTCCTCATTTGCAGAGCTGCGCGCGGCGGGCGACACGTGCGGAGGGCGGGCGCGTGGGGATGGGGTCGATGGAGGGGCTTGGTGGAGGCAGACGGTACGCAGCAACCCAGGGAGGTGGGAGCGGGTGCCGACCACTGCCAACAATGCCAGTTTCAGGGCCAAGATGTGTAAGTTCGTGAGGAGCCGCTTGCTTTCTTGCGCAGCTGTTGCAACAGTCACCTTGGCAGCTTGGCCGTAGCTAGCTGGATGTGCGGTGTGTCTGCTGTGAGCGGGGCGGCCCTGGCGACCACAGCACGAGCGCTCCGCGGTTGCGTGGCGGCAAACACACAGCGGGCTGCACCGGTGTGTGCACGGGAAGACACTGCTGATCCAGACACACACCGAACGCGCCCTTGGCAAAAGCTGTGCATGCTGCGTTGTGTGTGATTTTGCCTGATCACGGAGTTGCGAACACCGAATGGCAATCGGTAGAATCTTCTGTGTGTCCTTGATTTGAGCGACACCAGCAACTTGGGTGTGTTTTACGCGCTTCGACCCCCTCTCGCAAGAGTAACCAGCGTGGGTAACTCCGTCTCAGATCTCCCAAGCATTCTGCAGCAGCAGCAGATCGTGAGAATATTTGAAAAGAAAGCATTTACATACAGTTTGAAGCGCCAGCCGCTGCCTGCAAAGCCTTGCAGGCAGCGGTCAACTCAAGCTCGACTCTCGCTTGACTCACTGAATCGACAACACCAGTGGCTGACCCCGTATGCTGAGCTAGAATGACGCAGCAGGTCGTATCAAGACTCTCATAACCTGCCGGCAGCCGCGTGATTTTGCAAATCTACGACTGTGCGGGCCCTCGAGCTGCTGTTGACCTCCTTGAGGGATGCAGGGCATGTGCAGCTGGCTCTCAGAGCTGTCCCTTTTGGCGATGCAGGTGCTGTGTCGGGTTAACAGGTGTGTCGGCAGCGCATGCGCGGCTACGATGGGCATCCAGCCCTGTAAAATTCGTGGTCAATCGAGCTGCTCCCGCCATCATGTGTCCCTTCAGCTGATCAACATATTGTGTCCCCCGGACAAGCCTCGGCAGCCTTGGCCCTTGCATGCACATTACATCGCATCACAGCGCGGCGCAGCGCAACCCAGTGCAGCACAATCCAGTGCACCGCACCGCAACCCAACGCGGCGCGGCGCATCAGGGTAAGAGCAGCAGCGATTGGCCCAACTACCCTGGAAAAGTCAGCAGCTTGGGCATGGGAACCACGATCACGCCGAATGCTTCGCAATCAAACACCACCAAGGAACACTGCAACAAGCATGACCCGGCAGGTCATCCCCAACAACAGAGTACAGGGCTCGCACTTGCACGCAAGCGGGGACGTGGTGCAAGTGCTTGAGATGGTACCAAGAGCCGATGTCAAGGAGAAAGCAGCGTTGGTCAAGCAGCATCAAATGCCCAGACGCGCAATGCGCGGGGGAGCAGGAGCAGCGCCGGCATGCAGGGCGACGTGGCCACAGAAATCATGCGGAGGGCCTTGAGCGCTCTTATTCACCAGGCGCGGCACGTTTGGGGCGCTGCAAGAATGCACGGCCAACCGCATGAGAAGGCAATTTCTGAACCTCAGGGTCAGGGTCAACGGCAGCAAAGCAGGTACTCTGGGCTCTTGGCTGAGAGGCAGCTCTGGAATGCAGGGAGCATTCCCAATTGTGCGGCGCCTTGTGAGGAGATGGCAAACAGCCACAAAACCTCCCCGTCTCACAAGTGTGCTGGGGCGGCGAACGCCACAGTGCTTGTTGTCAATATCACGGCGCATGCAGCCACACGTACGTTGCTTGTTGTTTGCAGGCGACGCGCATCGTCGCTGGCAGGCGTTTAACGTGCATGTAGCATGCAACGCGTTGTCGGCGGCGCAGCCAACATTCTCTGCTGGCCTTGCATCGTCCTTTTGATTATTAGTGTCAAGTGCCAAACCCAACCTGCAGTGGTCAACCCGCCAACTGACCCACCAGCCTCCGCCAAGGGAATCCTCCCGGCGTGTTGGCCGGGAACACAGTCAACTGTGATAGTCCTGCTTCAGCAGACAGGGGTGACGCTCAAGCTACACGAGCCCCAGGGTGGCCAACAGCGCCGCCGCCGCGCCCGCCGGCGGCTGCGCTTGGAGGGACGCAGTGACCGGCGCGCCGCCCGCCGAGAGCAGCGGGGCGCCGCCGCGCAGCAGCGTGCGGCCGTCCGGCGCGAGCGTGACCCGCCCGGCGCGCGCGAGCGAGGGGCCCGCAAACGGCATCTTGGTGGTGGCGTTTTGGAGGCTGCCATTGGGATACAGGCCCAGTGGTACGCCGCAGGAACTAGGGCGGGAATGGAGCGAGGATCTCATCAGGCCTTGGGAGAATTGTGTGCCAGAAAGAGTTCCGGAGGCGCTGCTGCAAGCAAGCCGCTTGTGAAAGCCAGCCCTGTCCAGCGATGTCCCACACAACACAAACGGTCCCACATGCGATGCGCATCGCCAGGAGCCCGGTGTATCTAGTGTATCCCCCCCTGAAGCGGGAGCCCCTGCCCTCGGCGCTCGCGCGTGGCGCCGGCGTCGGTTCCAGGCGGCTCACCTGACAAGGGCGCGGCCCGTCATGTCGGTGATGCAGCCGTCATGAGTAAGCGCCAGGGGCTCGCCCTCCGGCCCCAGCATCTGCACGCCGCCGGCGCCGAGCGCAGGGCGCGACGCGCCCGTTGTTGAGGGTCTGAGAGTGTCGAAGACGCGCGGCGAGGGCGTGGGTTGGAGGCGGTACGGCGGTGTAACAGAAGAGCGATACAGCGGTACACGGGTACAGCGGTACAGCGGTGCAGCGGTCCAGGGAGGCAAGGTGGCTGGGCCAGGGCCGTTGCAGCACCGACGCCACCTTGGGCGCCGGCCCCTGCAGCGGTCGAGTGTGTCGACGCAGCGGCGTGTTGCATGATTCCGCGCAAGCCGATGAGCGCCGGCCCCCACCTGAGGATCTCCCCAGCCAGGCCGAGCGCCTGCGCCCCCGACGGCAGCAGGAAGGAGCGCCCGTCCGGCGACACCGTCAGCCGCTGCCCGCAGGGAGACCGCGCAACGCGGCCGCGCGGCCACGTGAGGAGCTCCCCGAGCGCCGACAGCTGCAGCGCCTGGCCGTCGGGCCCGCGCAGCGGCTGGCCGCCCGCGGAGGGGCAGTACAGGTAGCCGAAGGGCGAGGCCGCCACCTGGCGGCCATCGGGGCCGAGCAGGGGCTGACCATCTGCGTGGCACGCGGCGGTAGAGTGGGGGGTGGGAAGCGGTTAGGTGAGGCGGGCTGTGGGGATGCGGAAGGCCGCAGCCTGCAGTCTGAACAAAGCCGCAGCCGCAGCAATCCGCTGACATGAAAGAAGTCCAAGGAGCCAGCAGCAGCAGCAGCAGCAGCAGCAGCAGCAGCAGCAGGAGGAGGTTGCGCACTGGGCAGCCTCGCCTCACCGTGGCGCCAGAGCAGGAGCTGGTTTCCAAGTGTCAGCCTCATCACCTCCCCGTCCGGCCCCCGCAGCAGCCGGCCGCCTGCAACACACAGCACAGTGACAACCCAGCGGGGCGGGGGGGATGTCAAGAGGAGGGTGTATGCAGCCGGGAAGCAGCTGGTCTGCGCAATTGCGAGAGCACTTCCAAGGCGGCGGCGGCGGGCGCAGGCTTGCGGCAGCACCAACGCGCTGCGAGCAGGGAACTCCTCAGGGACGAAAGCGGTGCAGAATGGTATACCTCGCCGCCCCCGCCCAGAGGGTCCATGCGCGGCGCAGCGCAGCCCACCCACCTGCATCCACTAGGGCCGCTCCGTCTCCCGACACAAACGCCGCCTCTCCAGCCAGCGGCCACGCGCCCCCCGCCGCCAGCAGCGCGCCCCCCTCCCCCACGGCCAGCGGCCGCCCCGCCGCGCAGAGCAGCGGCAGGCCGGACGCGGCCGCCAGCAGCGTGGCGCCGTCGGGGCCGAGGGCAAGGGGGGCGCCGCCGGGGCCGCGGAGCGGGCCGCCGCGCGGGCCGGGCGCGAGGGGGAGCGCGAGGGGGCTGGTGACAGGCAGACCTGACCGTGGGTCCATCATGACCTGGGTTTTGGACAAACAGGGTTTAGTGGTGTCAGGGGTGGTTGCTATCATGGTGCGAAGTCTGAGGCAGATATCACCAAGATTTGGTAATGTCTGATGAGGGTGATTGGCGTACCAACTTTCGTGGTGCAGCTGCAACCCCTCTGCGGGGCGCGGCAGCTGGCAGGGTACAGTCTCGACTAGCGGGGAGATGGGCTCATACTCTTGCCCATCCTCTACTGCCCACGAATGCTGCTTGGCGTGGTCCCCCTGTACAGGTGCCGCGCCCACCTCTAGCGGTAGCCCATCCTGCCCCTGGGTGGGGCGCCCCTTACAATCCAGCAGCTGCTGCCCGCCCTCACCCCCCAGCCGCAACCGCAGCGCCGCGCGGCCGGACGGGTCCTGCAGCACGGCGCCGGTGCGCGGGGACACGAGGCGGCCGTCGGCGGCGAGGGCGAGCTCCCCAAGTGTTGCATGGCGCAGCAG
>NW_014009854.1:0-5662 GCF_000611645.1 Monoraphidium neglectum
CGGGGCCGCGGCAAACGCAAAGGGAGTGTCGTTGTCTTCGGGCCCCGCCATTCCCGTCGCTTCCTGCTGCACGGCGGCGCCCACGGGCGCCGCCCGCTCTCAACCTCCACGCCTCGCTGCTCTGGATTTTTAAGGCCTCACACGTCGTGCATGCCGCCAAAACGACGGCAATTTCCCAATGGCCCGCGGGCTGGACACGTTGAGTCACGCGCAAGCACCTGTGTTTGCGCACGCCCCATACTTTCGGCTTTCTCTTGGCCCACGCGGGTGATCCAAACCTGCGCTACGGCGTGATTGTCACCGCTGGTGAGCGCAGCTTCAGGGCAGCACACACGGAACATATCAGAAAGTGCCCACCAGCACGAGCGATCGCGGTTACAATAGTCTGACCGTCTTTGAGACGTAAAGAAGGCCAGGGCCTCACGGCGCCGCTGATGGCTGGGCCGCGACCGCCGCCGTGAAGTGGGAGCCTGGGTGCGGCTGACCACCCCCAAACACTCGATTTGAAACACCCCAACCACACTGCAACACCGGCCTAGTGACGCTGCCGCACGTCCTCGCGCTCCTCCTCGTACTCGATCTCGATGTTCCGCCGCCGCCGCCCCGCCGGCTGCCGCCCCCGCGGCTGCTTCGCCGCCGCCGCCTCGCCCGCCGCCCCGCGCTTCCGCTTGCCCGCCGCCGGCGCCGCGGGCCGCCGCCGCGCGGCGGCGCCGCCTTCGTCCCCGTCCTCCTCGTCGCCGCTGCCGCCGCCGCTGCCGCCCGCATCCTCCTCGCTACCGCTCGCCGGCTCCCCCTCCCCGCTGGACCGCTCCTCCATATCGTCGTCGCCGTCGCTGCCGTCCTCCTCGTCCTCCTCGTCGTCCTCCGCCCCCAGATCTTCCAGATCTGAGTCTTCCAGCTGCACGTCGTCCTCGTCGACATACTCAACCTCCTCCTCCTCCTCATCTTCCTGCTCGCCCATTTGTGAGCCAGTCGGTGGTCAAACTTGTCAGCTGAAGCCTGACGATCAAGGCCGATGCGCCGCGCATGCAGTAGCGCAGCCGTGGGGCCAGGCAGCGCTCGCCGGGGGCGGCCCTTGCTGTGGGCCGCGGCCGTTGCTGCTTTGGCTGAACGCCAAGGCTGCGCCACAGCACGCACGAGCTCCAATCAAATGAGAGCTTCCGGCGCGCACACGCATGCGCACACACACGCACACACACACACACACACACACACACACACACACACTCTCTCTCTCTCTCTCTCTCCCTCTCTTTCGTCCACTCTGGCACGTGTGTGCCACGCACCTGTGCCCTGCTTTCAATGCACAATCAGAAGCTCCCCGCTTCCTGCTGACTTCATTTCCAGGCACATCACACGCACACGGACGCAGCACTAACAGCACAACACGCACACCACGTACAGCACGCGCAGCACAAACAGAACGCATGGACTTGCGCAGCACGCACAGCACGCACAGCATGCACATGATGCGAGCGCTTGTTCGCACCTCGTCGTCCCCCTCCACAAACTCCTCGACATCCAGGTCCTCCTCTTCCTCCTCCTCCTGCTCCATCTCCTCCTTGTCAAGCACCTGGGTTATGTGGATAAGAAGTGAGCACAGGATATGCGTTTTTATGTGCATGTGTGTGTGTGTGTGTGTGTGTGTGAGTGTGTGTGTGTGTGTGTGTGAGTGTGTGTGCGCGCGTGCGGGCGCGCGTGCGTGTGTGTGTGTATGTGTGTTTGGGTGGGTGTGGGTGTGCGCATGCGCAACCAAATAAACACATGCGAGCGCGCGCACACACACACACTCTCTCTCTCACTCTCTCTCTCTCTCTCTTCCTCACTCTCTCCCTCTCTATACATACACACATGCACACACTCTCACACACTCACACACACACTCACACACACACACAAACACTCACACACTCACTCTCCCCCTCTCACTCAAAATCCTGATCCACCACGTGTGTGCGTGCGTGCACTGCGGCGCATGCCGGCCCCGTTACGTCCCGCCGCCACCCCTCACACCCGGCCCGCACCTTCTCGTACTGCTTCAGGGGGAAGTTGTAGATGTCCCCGTAGGTGCCCGCCTGCAGCCGCTTCAGCAGCTCAGACTCGATGCTCTTGTCGAGCCGCGCGGCCGTCTCCGCCTTGGCCTCGCGCCGCCTCTCCATCTTCTCGGTCCTGAGGGGCACGATGACGTCATCAGGAGGGGGAGGGGTGTGAAGGTCACGGAGCGGATTGGGGGACGAGGGGGTGGGTGAAGGCACAAGGAGGGGCATTCGCAGCGAGGGCGGCCAGCGGGTGGGCTGGTGTAGGGCAGGGAACGCTGCCGCGGGCAGCCACGGCCGGCGGACAGGCGCAGCGGCCACGGGTCTCTTGCGCCGGCGGGCGGCGCGGGGCGCGGCGTCCCCTTGATGCACGCGCGCGCGCGTGCGTGCGTGCGCACGAGAGCGTGGCTAGCGGCGGCCGCGCACCTCTTGGGCATTGTGACCAGCTTTGGTCGCGCCTTGAGGGCCAGCTTCCGCATCCGAATGAGGTACTGCGTGATCTTGGTCAGCCGCTGCTTGTTCTTGTGCACCAGGAACTTGGGCCAGTACGCCAGGTGCTGGTCCAGCTGTCGCAGGGGCGCGTTTGAAAACGCGGGGGCGGCAGGCGGCGGGGGTCATGGTTTGTTGCGCCAGGCGTGGGAGGTTGGGGAGCTGAGGAGGCCTCCCCGCATCAAGAAGCCTGGACGAATGACTCGACATGATTGATTCTCACGCACAGGATCATTGGGACGCTGGGGCTGGAGGGGTTGCAAGAAGCCAGATACCGGTGGCGACGGCACGCACGCCCCAGCAAAGGGACCACCGCACGCGCGACCAGCCATCAAAAGTGGAGGTCAAACCTAGAACAAAGCGAACGCGTTCAAGCGCGTGCGCGCGCGCATGCGCGCGCGCGCGCGCACACACACACACACACACACACACACACATATGCGCGATCGCACCTGCTCAAGCGCCTGCATGTAGTTCTTCTTGAGCCGGATCTTCTGCCACAGGTGCTTCGGCGTGTGCGCCCGCTCTGCTGTCTTGAGGTACAAGTAGGTGCGCCCCTTGTCCTCCTTTATGGTGGCATAGCGGCTGTTGGCCAAAGGGCAAGAGCTGCGGTTGCAGAGGCCCGTCACATTGTACTCGTTCCTGTGATGATGCGCATGGATGGGGGAGGGCAGGCGCAGCGCCGGAAGGCGGACGGTCGCGGGTGCTCCAGGTCAAGAGCGGCCGTCGGCGCCGCGGGTCAAGGGGTCAAGTGCAAGGGCGCTGGGCAGACGCAGAGACCACGCGTGCGCGCGAGCAGCGGCGGCGCGCCGCTGCAGCTGTGTCCAATCGCCGTGGCGGGGCCCTGCCGCTTTGAGACAGGACCAGCCCCTTGTCCCACAAGGCTGGAGCTGCTGCGTGCTCGCCTGCAGAAGTTCTGCGTCTTGGTCTTCGCCTTGAAGCTGCAATGGTGATGGTTGATCACCTGCCAGATCACCTCGTCGTTGTTCATGTCTGCTGCTGCTGCTGCTGCTACTGCTGTGGGCTCGGGAGGCGCGGCTGCTGATGCGGCAGCAACAAGGAGGCCGCGGCTGCCGCTGTCGCTCTAGAACAGCAACCTAGATGTCCCGCCGCCGCGGGCAATGCTGAGGGTGCAAGTGCCAGTTCTGGTTGGATATTGACGGTCACGGAAATGACAAGCACAGTCGCGCGTGTGCCTCTTTTGCGCCCAGCGCAGCACTTGCTGCCGTCGCCGCCGCCGCCGCCGCCTGCTGCCGGCGCGTGTGCGCCGCAACTCGCCGCGCTCTACAACCGAGCGCAGAAATTCTGATAAAACTTTCGTATGCGTTTGCAAAGCACGCCTGAGCTGCGGCGCAAATCAAGTAGGTCGACTTGGGCGTTCTCCAGGCCGCCGAGAATTACTTGAGCCTGTGTAACGGTCTGGTGCGAGCGCAATTGATACTGCGCACTCTTGGTTTCATGCTACCGGTGGACTGCTCTGATCAAGTGACCCACTGCAGTGTGTCATGTCGTTCAGTCACCGCCGCCCAGCACATGCGTCTTGGTGCCAGGTTGGTGCGGGCTTGCGATGAAAGTGACTGCACCCGTGCTCTATGCGACTTCTGTGATTTCCGCTGTGCTTCAATTGAAAGCACAAGCTCCTATGCTTCGACTGCCACCACCCCGACCTCGTGCCGAGGCGGCCGCTGTGGACTGCCCCTGGCCGCGCCGCCACAGCGGCCCGTTTTTTGTCGGGACAGCCTGGCTCCAGACATGGCCATGGCCCTCAAGACGTAAAGCACCAGCATTGCCCACACGCTGCCCTTCCAAAGGCCCCACTGCTACACGAAGGGAGTCACACAGGACAGGGCGCCTGCCATCACGCCCGCAGGTTCACACAAAACGTTACTTCATGCAATGCGAGCCGCAGGGGTCGCACGAGATGCGATGAGACAGGAAGGAGCAGAGGCGACCGCGCAAGGCAGCAGGTTTGATGTACAGCTACAGTAGACACGTCGGCGTCCCTAGAGGCAAAGCGGGACTGGAATGCGCTGCCGACGCCGCCGACGCTTGGCGTGCCGCGGGCAGGGCCGCGCGTGCCTCGCACGACACCCTCGCCCAAGTGGCGCCCACCGGGCGCGGTGCGCTGCGGCGACCAGCCCCGCTCGCAGCCGCCGGCGGCAATGCGGCCGCGGGCTGGATCGGAGCAGATTATAGCCCGCTGCATGTTTTACCGGAAAATCTTGATCCACGACTCGACCGTCTGCCTGCAGATCGGGCACTCGAGCGGCCGCCCCGCGCCCTTGGCCTGCGCCTCGACGCTCAGGATGCAGCCCTCGCAAAACTCCAGGTGTTTGCAGGGCCGCAGCAGCACCTGCTGTTCCGCCGGGTGGAAGCAGACGGTGCATTCCACCGCCCTCTCTTTCTTCTTCTTGGCCGGCCGCGCGGGCGCTGCTGCTGCGGCGGCGGCAGGGGCCGGCGGCGCCGGCGGCGCGGGGGCGGCCGCCGCTGCGGGCCGCGGGGGTGCTGTGCCCAGCGGCCAGCCGGGCGGAGCGGCGGCGGAGGCGGGCTGCTGTGGCTGCTGTGGCTGCTGCTGCTGCTGCTGCTGCTGCTGCTGATACTGCTGCTGCTGGTACTGCTGGTACTGCTGCTGCTGCTGCTGATACTGCTGCTGCGGATACTGCTGCGGATACTGCTGAAACTGCTGCTGCTGCGGGGCCACACGGAGGTGCTGCGGGAGGTGCATGGCCGCCGCAGACGCCGGCGCCGGCGCGGCCGGCGGCTGCTGCTGCTGCGCCGGCGCGTGGCGCTGCTGCTGCTGAAGAAGCGGCGCGAGGTGGGCAGGGTACACCGGCGCCCCCGTGCCGGCCGGCGGGGCGGCCGGCTGCACGAGAGGGCGACCCATCAGGTGCGGCGGCAGCACGGGCGTCCCCGCGCCCACGGCGACCGGGGCGGCGGTCACGAGTGGCGCGCGGGCGCCCATCATCAGGTGTGGCGGGAGCACAGGCACGCCTGGGGGTGCCGCGGCACGCGGCTGCGGCGGCTGCGCGGGCGCCGGTGCGGCAGCCGCGGGCACCGGCTGGCGCACCAGCGGCGCGGCCGGCGGCTGCACGGCGGCTGCGGCCGGGGCCGAGCGCGGCTGCGGCGCCGCGCGCGGC
>NW_014009853.1:0-5662 GCF_000611645.1 Monoraphidium neglectum
CCCCCCGTGTTGCCCAGGAACTCGTGGGCCCTCAGGACCCCCCTCAGGCCGGGCAGGCTGGACAGCAGGCGAGCCACCACCACTGCAAACAGCTTGCGGTCAACAAACACCATGGCACCCCACTGGGAGGGGGCGGGGCCACTCCCGGCCTCCGCCGCGCCGGGCGGCTCTGGCGGCGCTTGCAGCCGCAGCCGCTTGGCCGCGGGCGCGTTGCTGCCGCTGCTGTTGCCCGTGCGCCACGGCCGCTTGCCGCTTGCGGCGCCGCCGTCCCCCGGCTCTTCTGCTGCATCTTGCTCCTCTGCAGCCTCAGCGCCCTCGGCGCCCATGTCAGTGCAGCCCTTGTCGCTGCTGCCCCCCATTGTGCCACAAGTGTCCAGGCTCTGCCCCAGGCCCTGCGCTCTGACCCAGTCTGTGTGCAGCTCCCTGACCAGCTGCTGCAGCTTGGGGGTGAACAGTGGGGGACCGCGCCACGACGACGACGGGGGCGGCGCGGGCGCGGCGGTTGCTGCAGCCGCTGCCGCTGTTTCTGCTGCCGCCGCTGCATCGCTGGGGGTCAGCTCGGCTGGGCGTGGGGATGCTGAATGCAGCTGCTGCGTTTGGTCAGCCTGCTGCTGCTGCTGCCGCTGTCGCAGCTCCGGGAGCAGCTGAAGGTGTCATGGTTGGGCGCAGGGGTGTATTCAGGTGACCAGACAGTTAGATTGTGGCAGGCAGGCAAGACGTAATGACAGCGATTGTGTCCACAACGTGGGAGCGGCTCCGATGCGGCGCGGGCGCTCTCATCCGCCTGAAAGACTGAAAAAACCATCAAGCCTCCTGGGTATCGCCCTGTCGGGGCAGCGCAAACGCGCCCATGGAGTGGCGAACCATCCGGCGGCCAGGGTGCGAGGTGGTCACTACTGGGTCACGTCTGCAACCACCCACAGCTGGCCGTCCGCTGACCTGGCGCCCACGTGGTGCCGCCCCGCACGCACGCCCTCGGCCTCACAGGGCAGCGAGCGCAGCTGCGGCCCCTGTTTGCATCGCCCTTGCCCCAGACCAAAATGCACTACTACGCGCCGGCAGCGAAACACGATCCCCTCATGTCGTGTTGCTCCACGCAGGCTGACCGAGACCATCCCACGTCCATTCCAATCAGCAACTCAAGTCCTAAAAACCCTGAATTTCAACACCCCACAACCCAAAACCTGCGCCCAAGCACGTTCCCCCTTGTGTCGCCCCCGCTCTCGCCCCGGCCCTCACCTCATCCTGCAGGGTGCTGTAGTCGACCCGCTGCAGCAGCGCCGCTGACAGGGGCCGCAGGGCGCCAGAGGAGCGCGCGGTCAGGGGCGCCTCCGCCAGCAGGGCCAGCGCACCTGCGAGGGTTTGAGTCGCAGCAGTCTTTCGCGCGGGGTTTGAAGGATGGGGTTGCGCTTAAACGGGGGCCCTGCAGGTTATGGAACATGCAGTTGAATATTCTGTGATAGTCAGGGAGCTGGGGCAACCCTAAACCCTAGACATCAACTCAGAGTAACTGGCAATTCTGCTGGTGCCTAGTTCACGTGTGTTGTGCTCTCGTCCTTGCCTTTCATTCGAGCAGCAGCTCACCCTCCATGAACCCCTCCCTCATCTGAGGGGGCAGCATGAGATCAGCCAGGGCCTGGAGGCTCTCAGCCAGGGACACCCTGACGACGAGTGACGTCAGCAGGTGGGGGACCCACCGGCCCCCTGCAGCACCGTTGCCGCCGCCGCCCGCGCTGAACGCTTGGGCCGGCGGCTGGCCGGCCGGCTGCTGCTGTGAAGGGCAAGGTGGCACGGGTGGCGCAGGAGCGGCGGCCCACGCGGCTTTGACGTCGTCGTGCATGATGATGTAGGCGCGGGAGGCGTAAGCCCGGAGATGTGACAGCAGCCCGGCCTGGGCACGCCTGGTAGGATGAGTGAGGAGGGGGGGTGTCAATGAGTGGCAGCCAGGCTTGCGTGTGGACGAAACATGCAGCGTGGGGGCTGTACTCAGGGCAGCGCAGGCGAGTTGCATCGTGTGCGCGAGGGGGTCAAGGAGGCGCGGCTTCTTGGGACTCTGGGACTTTGCCTGAATCGTGGAGCCTGTGCGACCGTTGCCGCGGCGGCATGAGCAGTGTTTATCCTACAACCTCCTCCCACCACCATCAGCGGCCGCAGACCAGGGCTTGCAAGCCGCCAGCTGCTGCGTCGAAACCCGACTGCTGTGTGTAGGTGAATGTGAAGCAGCCACTCAGGGCACTCATCACGCCAATGACTCACCCCAGCCTCTCAGCCAGCCTCTCCGCCGCGTCCCCCAAGTCATCAAGGCCGGGGCCCTCCATAATGCCGCCGCCCCCGCCCCCAGCATCAAGGCCGCTTCCCGCTGCCAGCAGGTCGGCGGGCGCCGTCGCGCCGCGGCGCCTCGTGCTGAACCCTCGGGCCCCCGCGCCTGCACCAGGCTCCCACTCTTCCTCTTCCTCCTCAGATTCGTCGCTGCCGCCTTTTTGATCTCTATCCCGCTCATCGCCGCCGCCGCCGCCCTCTCCATCCCGCTCATCCTCAGCTCCATCCCCCTCCCATCCCGCCCCCCACTCGTCCTGCCACGGGAGCGCCCCGCCGGCACGCCGCCGCCCCGTCTGCGCTGCGGCGCCGCGTGAGCCGCCTGCTGGGCCGAGGCGGTCTTCCTCCATTTGGCGGCCCAGGGCCACCATTGCCTCAACCTGAGAGGATTTCGGTCAGAATGCGGCGGCGAGGGGGTATGCGGGGCATGTAAAAGTGACGATTTGAGGGGGTGCGTGATTGGGAGATGTGGGATGGGAGCATTGAGGGCAGTTTGACAATCAAGGGGATATGCTGGCAGGATGTTTGGAGAGAATGTGAAAGAGGGTGTGGTGGGTAATGGGGGAGGGCTGGGCAGTGGCAGGACACACAATGTTGTCGTGTGGGCGTTACATTTAACCCGGGATTGGGGGGGGACACAGAGCGCCGGGGGAGACACAGAGCGCCGGCAGCAAGCGTGTGCAGCAGGGAGGGGGTGAGCGCGCACACGATCATCCTCAGGGAGCTGTCATGCGCAGCGGGCTCGGCGCAGCGGGCGGCGGGCCCCCGCCGGGTGCCTGCCCCAGGGCTGGCAAGGCCTTGCAGCCGGTGAGGTACTTCGGCAGGCAGGGCCTTGCGGCGTTGTGCAACGCAGGGGGTGTGGGAGCAAGGTGGAGGGGCCCCCGCAGTGCTCAAGCTCCGTCCTGGTCGGCAGCTGCTCGCAACGTGCGCACGTGGCTGGAATAGCCGCTTGCTGCGTGCACACGCGCCTCCGGCTCACGACAGCGCTGCAACCTCCCTCCGCCCCGGTTCAACATTTCGCCCCTCCAAAGTCCTCAACCCAAACAATCCCCGAATGACCCCCGCACAAGATCAAATACGCCCATATACCCCCAAATGCCCCAGACTACCCCAGTCGCGCCCCCCCCCACCTGCTGCCGCTGCTCCTCGTCCTCCCCCCCTCCAGCGGATCCCCCCAGGCCCAGCGCCCCACCCTCGTCCCGGGGGGCGGTCAAGTCGAGGTAGGCGGCGGCGGCGGCGCACCAGGGGCCGCCCGCCAGGAGGCAGTCGCGCACGCCCAGGATCTGGGGACAGGGTTTTGGGTGTCAGGCATGGTGGCTTAGGTGGGTGGGGTGCGTCGGAGGGGTAGATGGGGGAAGATGGGTGGAAAGGTCAGTAGATGGTGGGTGGATGAGTGGAGCACATACACGCAACAATAGTGATAGGATGGCAATGCAAACAGATGTACGGCTGCAGTGCCTGTGCTCATCACCTGGCGCCGCAGCGACGCGAGCTCAGAGGCCCCAGATCCAGGGGGCGGCGCGGCGGCGGCGTCGCGCCCCTGGGAGGGCGTCCCAGAGGCAGACTGCGGGGCAGCCCCTGCAGCAGGGCGCATTTGGCCGGGGAGGAGTTGTTTTTGTAGGAGTGACGGGTCATCCGGGTGGTGGATGAGGGACCGTGGCGGCCAGATTTGGAGGCAAGCAGGTATATGGTAATGGCTTGCTGTGCTTTGCTGATGGGCAGGGAGCGCCTGGGCAGCGCCAGAGTCGGTGGTACCTGTGCGTCGACGACGAAGACTATATTCGCAAGTGCAGCAGGCACGCGATCGGGCGTTTGATTGCAGCGGCTGGTGGTGGGTGCAGAAACCGTCAAATATGCACACACCCGCCAGGGCCGCGCAGTCATCACACAACCGCTCTGCTTCAGTTTCAACCGAAGGTCCCACTGTTGTTTGGACTGAAGCTTTGGCAAAGCTCCCAGTTGATGGATGCTGCAAAGGAACACCGGGCGCCGGCCCCCACTTGGACAATGCAGTGCAGCACAACTGCCAGCAGGGCAGTCCAGACCCGCCCCCACCCCTTATGTTGAATGCATGATAAAGCTCCAAGCTGCTGATCGCACGCCAAACAAGCTGCTGCGCGGCCAGCAAGCCCACATGCCCCAAAAATCGCCCCAGCGCACCTGCGGCCGCGGCCGCCGCGGCCCCCGCCCCCGCCAGCAGCCCCTGCATCTGGACCTGCCACGACAGCCTCTCACACCTGGGGCAGCAGGTGGGGCAGGACGGGTGGAAGCGGATGGGGTTGGGGGATGTCGGCGCAATCAGCGAGCTGTTTGGCGACAGGAAACCGGAGGCCCTGGGATGGAGGACAGCTGCTCTGAGAGGTTTGTACCGCTTTAGCAACAGTCCAAAGCCGCCCCTCACACAACAACAGATCGACTTGTTGCGCTGCAGGGCGGCCTCCCGCCCGCCCCGCATCGCCAGCTGTCAACACGGCAACACCCCGTCAGATCAGATCAGGTCAGATCATATCATATCAGTTCATGTTCTGCTCACTCCTGGCCCCGCCTGACGAGCTCCAGTGCCAGGTTCAGCCGCCCCAGCGCCTGGTGCAGCAGCAGCAGGCACGACGACGACGGCGCCGGCGACGCCAGCTGCTGCTGCGGCTGCCGCTGGGCAGCAGGCGAGTCCGCCGCCCGCGCCGCCGCCGTGGGCGCGCCCCCCGACCCGGCCGGCCCGGCGGCCGCCGGGGCGGCAGCGGGTGGTGGCGGCGCAGCTTGTAGGGGAGCGGTGTCCCAGGGTGAGGGGTCGTGGAAGGAGTAGAGTGTCACGGGGGTGGGGACGCGCACCTCCAGGTCGCGCCTTGGGTTGATGGTTTGAGGGGTGTTGAGGTTTGTTGGGGTTGTGAGGTGTGGAGGGCGCATCAGTTGGCAGCATGAAACTTGAGGAAGAAGCGGAGGAAGGGGGTACATTGATTAGCAGGGGCGAACTGAGCAGGTAAATTAGCAAAGGCGAACCAAAGGACGTATGCTCGCAAGGGCGTTCACGGGTGGCGGTGCTGCCATCAGATTGAAGTCGCATGTCGCAATCATGCTCATGAATGTGCCAGTCATGCTCAATGCTGTTTAAGCTTTGAGATGCGCCAGCCCTGCGGGGATCCCCTTCCGCGCCCCAAGCCCCAGCGCGTGTGTACCGCAGAGCTCGCGCCCCCCCCACCTCAGCGGGCCATCTGGCACCGTGGCCAGCCGCGCGTCAAGATTGTACTGCAGGCCGGGCAGCAGGGGCGGCGCCCACTGCAGGTGGTGCGCCCTCGCGCCGCCCCCGCGGCCGCGGCCGCCGTAAGGGGGCCGCCCGCCGCCGCGGCCGCCG
>NW_014009852.1:0-5659 GCF_000611645.1 Monoraphidium neglectum
CCCACACTCACACCCCCAGCGTCCCCCCACCACCCCTACACACACACCACAATCACACGCGCGCCACAGGTTCAAGGAGCTGGGCCCGGCCAAGGACGCGCGCCCGGCGCTGGCGCGCGTGGCGAGCCAGCTCGTCAGCCGGATAGGGCGCACAGAGAGCGCCGGGGAAATTGCAGAGGGGGACGTGCCCGAGAGCCCCGGGATGGACAAGGTTCAGGCGGCACCGGACGAGCACCGGAAGGGTGAGAGCCGCCCGGCGCCCCGCCTTGCCGCGATGAGTGACGCGCAGTCACGAGAGACGGGGGGTGGACGGAGCGGCCCAAGTGCTGGGTGTCGCAGCCGGAAGGCGAAAGGGCTCGGGCCGCGGCGGGCAGGCGGCGCCGGGGGCCGCAGGCGGCGGGGTGTTGGGGCTATCATGATCCACAGCAGCGCCCGCAAACGCTGCGTGCGCGCCGCAACGCCAGCAGCGGCTATGAGGGATGCGGCGACCTCCTCCTGGTAGCAGCTCCCTCTGAAGCCCCACGGCAGAATCCCCCAACTTTTGACCCTCCGACTTCCTCCGCCCGCACCCACCACCCCTCCCCCTCACCGCACACCGCCCCTCCCCCTACAACCCAACATATGCAGAGGTGGTGGACCCCTACATCGAGTCGACTGGGTACTGGCAGGACGCCAGCGTGGACCTTAGTGATGACGCGGCCTGGAAGACGACGGCCATGGGGTGGGGGGTGCACCCTGAGGGCATCAGGCGCGTACTCAACTACATCCAGGTGCGGCAGGGGATGGTAGTGGGGGGGGGGGGTGCGTGGTAGTACGGCCGCGTGATAGCGTGTGTGCGTGTGGCTGCAAGCTGGTAGATGGCAGGCTGTGTGGTTGCTTGATTTGGGAGGGAGGGCAAGGTGTCGGCAGGAGCGAGGGGATGGTGTTGTGTGCCAGGCGCTGCTGACTGATGGTGGTGTGGTGGACCTAGTGACGCGCACACAGGTGGTGCGGCGTGCCAGCCTGCGACGTCGTAGGGGGTGCTTGCTCCTGAAAGGCCTGTGGTCCAGAGGGCCAGGAAGGCCCCCCCTCAGCCACCCCTCTCCCTTCGGCCCCGACTTCAACCCCCAATTGTTGACCGCCACCCCCGCCGCGCGCCACCCTCAGGCGGAGTACAACCCCCGGGGCGGCATCATCGTCACCGAGAACGGCGTGGCAGTCGAGGAGGCGGGGGTGGCGGAGGCTCTGAAGGACATTGAGCGCGCGGTGTACCTCAAGCGCTACCTCACGGGTGAGGCTGCGGCATGCTGTGTGTGTGTGTGTGTGTGTGTGTGTGTGTGTGTGTAATTGTATGTTTGTGTGGCGTTTATTTCTGGGTGCAGATGTGTGGTCAGCAGTGCATCTTATCATGGTGTGTAGGGTGTATGTGATGAGGAGGGTAGGTGGGGTTGAGTTGCGTGGGGTCGCTTGCGGAGGGAAACAGACGCGCAGACACGGCAAGGCGACGCCGAGCTTGCGGCGGCAGCTCAGGGCGTTCCGACGTCCCCGAAGCGCCCGCGTGCCAAAGGGCCCTACACTGCAGAGCGCAGACCCCTCGCCCCCACCCTTCTTCAACGCGCCTTCACGCGCGACTTACAGAGGTGCACAAGGCGGTGGTTAAGGACGATGTCAACGTGAGGGGTTACTTTGTCAACTCACTCCTGGACAGCTTCGAGTGGGGCCACGGCTTCACTAAGAAGTTCGGACTTCACTACGTGAACTTCGAGACGCTCGAGCGCGTCCCCAAGATGAGCGCCAACTGGCTCGGCGAGGTCATCAGGCGCAACCGCCTCGAGTGACGCCACGATTCGTGCGGGCGACGCCGGTGGCGCCGCCCACGCGCGCCGCCCGTGCGCCTGTTGGAAGTGTGGCCGGCGGGGGCGGACGCGCCGGCCCAGAGCGAGCGTGAGTGCGCAGCCGACAGCGCAAGGGCCGGCGCGGTCATGCGCATGCGTGCATCCCCCGCGGTCTCGTTGTCCCACCCTCCACCCCTCCCTGGGCCTCCTCTGCCCCATGCACCATAGCCTGCCCCCTTGCAGTAGATGCGGTGCCTTCTTGTGACTTTTCTTGCGTTGGTCCCCGCTCAGCCCCCATTTAGTGCAGGCTCTTGCAGCGAACGCGCGATAGCGCTATCAGGCACCCGCCAGGCTGGCGTCGAGGCGCACCGCGGCGCCAGGCGCAGCCGCTGTCACCCTCTCCCCCCGCTTCCGGCAGCGGCGCGCAAACCACATGCCCCTGCCTGCCCCCGCGCGACGCCGAGCGGCGCGCCGGCCCGTCCAAAGCACAACGTGACTGTGCGCGTGCTGTGGCACGGTTCCAGGCCCTAGGCCTTTGATGCAGTGTCCTACCGGGGCCGTTGCCGGCACCTCACATGATGTCATCGTGTTTCACCATGTGCCAACCATGTGTGAAGTCATCCCCGCCATATGGGCGGGGCTTGCAGCCCCAAACTTCACGCCGCGCGTGGCGACGCCCCTGCGCTCAAAGCGCCGCCGCCGCCGCCGCCGCCACTGTGCGGGACGCATACTTGCGCGTGTACACGCGGCCCCTGCTAAACGACGACCCTACATTTCATCGCCTCGCAGCAACCTACCCCCCTCCAGCTGAACGTGCGGCGCGCCTGCGCGCGCGTTCTTGCAGCCTGGGCACACCCACATCCACCCCAGCGCCTGTGCGCATCCGCGCGCTCCTGTGTGCGCGCCGCCTCCCCCGCGCTCCTGTGTGCGCGGGCGCCCTGCTGGGTCGGCCCCGGCCGGCGCCCCTCCCCGCGCCCCTCTCCCGCGTGCCTGTGCAGGCCTGGAACGAGCCGCAGCCTCCGCCTCCACCTCAACCCTGCATGCCGCCCCGCCTGCCATTGCCCAGAGCGAGAGCCGCGCGCTGCGCCGCTGGTCGCACCGCTGCTTCTCACATGTGAATGTTGCCCCACCAAACACCGGCTCAGGTAGGGCTGCACACTCTCGCGGCGTGGTGCGCCCCACAATACTTGCTTCGTGCCACTTGAAGCCCCGCCAGCCGGCTGGCCCCGGCCAAAAACGCACGTCACACCCACCACAACGCCTCTCAAACTGGACTCACTCTGCGGCACGCGAGCGCACGCGGGCGTCGCATCGGTTAGTAATCAACAGAAACGTCGTGGCACGCCCTGCGCTCGCTGTGCATTTATAGTAATAGATGGGCCATTTGGGGCCGCGTGCCGTGACATGTCAGATTAATAGTGTCCAAACACGTTGATGTGGCTGGGCTCGGGGATTGGCGCTTGAGCTGAGCGTGCTGCAGGGCACATGTGTGTGAGGGCGGTCGGCGCACCTGCGTGAGTGCGGCGCGTCGACGCATGCTATGAGGTCCGCATGCGGTGAGGTGGTCTGTGCGCGCAATCATGCGGGGTCTACCCATGCGCGATGCGGGAGAATTGCCAAGGCGCAACGTACTGATCACCTGCGAGCTCGACAGCGCTTTGGAGCGCGAGTGTCCCACGCCGCTCCTTGCAGCGATCAGACGGGGAATAAAGTATGGTTTCCGAGTTTTCGCCTCCGATGTTCATTCTGGGGCATCTAAGACTCTCTTAGCCCGAACGTCTGCTCGAGTCCCTCTGACAGTCTGAGTGTGTCGGCAGCTTGCGCAGGTCCCCAGCGCTCGCTGCGTAGGGCCGCCTGGCTGTTTCAACGTAACGCCAATTATCAGTGTTACCATATCCTTGCACGCCCGAAAGGACTCTCCTACACACTCCACTCTCTGGTCACGCCAGGCCACGCCGCTCCGCTGGAAACCTCGGCTCAAACCGCGTTGAAAGCATGGAGTCCATGTCGAATCGTTTTACGCAACGCACCAGCGGGCTCCGGGGGACCAGCATGGCTCGATCCCTCGAAGGTGCGTCGTGGGCCGCGCGACCCGGTCCTCCTCAAGCGTGGTGGGGTGATTCGTGACAGAGTACGCGCAAGCAGCGTGCAGGACAGCGTCAGCAGGGCCAGTTGCCCCTGCCTCGGTCGAAGGCACGAGCGTGCGCGCGCTCGCGGCGCGCACTGCTGCACAAGGCGCACAACTCACCCCCTTGCCCCGAACGCCCTTTCCCCTCATCTAGTCCGCTGCGTTGCGTTGCTGCAGCACACCGCAAGGGCTCGCGCGCCCCGTGTCTCTACGCTGGCGGTCAGCAGCGGCGCGCCCCACGGCGCCCCCCAGGGCGCGCCGGCGGTCCCCCAGCCAGCGCAGCAGCAGCCGGCCCAGCACCAGCAACAGCAGCAGCAGCAGCAGCCGGGGGGCCACAGCTCATCATGGTACAGGAGCCACTGGGACATGAACCTGTTCCATTACCTGCCCTGGTAAGGCCCCGCGCCGCTCGCCGCTCACCCGCCCTCGCTCTGCTGCAGCCCGTTTCATAGCAAACCCCGCTGGCGCTCATCCCAACCCCGCCTCCCCGTGGCGCCGCCCCCTGGCCCTGTCCAACGCCGCCCCCGCCTGCCTCTCCTGTGAATTCATCCCAGGTGGCTGCAGCCGGCGCCCATCCTCGTCAGCGGCCTGCTGTTCTTCGCGGCCGCGCTGCTGATCGACAGCGAGGAGCCGACCCTCAAGGCCGCCGTCATCGCCGCCGGCCCCGTCGCCCTGTACTACGCCATCGCCCTGTTCGTGCTGCCCTCCCAGTTTGCGAAGTTCGCGGTGAACTATATGCGCAAGCACCCGGAGCTGGAGGGCCAGGCCGCCACGGGCGCCCGCGCGTCGCGAGACGCAGCCGAGTGAGCGGCGCGGCGGCGCGGCGGCGCCGGGCCCGCGGCTGCGCCTCGTCCCGTGCCTGCGGGCGCATCGTCGCGTGCGGGCGCTTCGGCGGCGTCCCGCAGGCGGCCACAACGAAACGAGTAGCACCAAAATATGACGTGGCGGCAGCGGCCAAAGCATGAGCATTGGCGCGCGCCGCCCGCGGCGTTGAGACGGCGTCGAACCCACCCCCACGCATAGGAATCCCAACCCAGGTCGCCGGCGACCCTTGGCCGCTGTCTCGGCTCAACAGCCGCGGCGCACCGGCCGGGGGCCGCCGCCCAGCCCCCTGCCCCCACCCTGCTGCCGCCCCGGCTCCCCGCTCCCCTGTCGCATTGATCCCAGCTTCTTTTGCCGCGCGTCGCTGCGCAAGGTGTGTTGTCCCCCCTCCGCGCCCCCGGCGCTGTATACACTGCGGCCCGCCGCCACCGAAGATCAGATCAGATCACATCGCACAACGACGATGGTGGTGTTGCTAACGACACCAGTCCTGCTTCTCCCGCTCGAGGCCGAGCGCCCCAGCGCACGTTGTCACTGTTTTGATGCCGACTCACAGGCTTTTTTGCGTCTCCTCGCCTCTCGCGCGGCGCCGCTGTGTGCTCAGGCGCGGGCTTCCAGCTGCTGTCACTGCTTGGCTTGTGGTTTGTGTCACTGCCTGGGTCTGTAAGGAACTGGGTTACTGCAGAAGCTTCCGGGGGTTGGGTGAGAGGCCAGCATGAGGCAGTTGGGGAGACTTGAGGAGGGGAGGGGGTGAAGAGGAAGGGTGCGGGGATGAAATGAGATGAAGTGGCCCAACGGCCTGGAAGTTGGCTTGACGGGATCATCATCACTGGTGGCTGTCTGCTTTGCAGCAGCAGCCCTGCTTGTCGCAAGTCGGGGGCGCAAACTCGGGGGG
>NW_014009851.1:0-5658 GCF_000611645.1 Monoraphidium neglectum
GCCTGGTGACGCTGTGTGACATCAGCATCAAGGAGGAGCTGGAGCACGCCCCGCTGGGCCAGGTGGGGCAGAGGGGGGGCCGAGGGCAAGGGGGAGGGGCTTCTGCATACTGATACCAAAGGCGCAGCGGGGGTCTGGGGGCCTGGCAGCATGGCAGGGGTCACGGCAGCGGCGTGGTTGCCTGGGCTCGGGATGAGGCCTGCAGTTGGCGCCACGCTGTGATCGTCCCTTGGCAGTTGGGTGGGATGTGGCAGGTCGTTGGAAGCCGACAACCATGATCGCTGGCCTCTGTCATGCGGTCGCGGCGCCAGGTCAGCTCATTGCGCGGAGCCCACGTCACAAATCTGTGTACACAAAACTGTCTGCACCGCCCTCCCCCCACCCCAGGCGGCGTCCCGCCAGGCGGGGGCCCTGCTGGACCTGGCGGAGCGCTGCGCCCACGACGCGCGGCAGCTGGGGGGGCAGGAGGCGCTCGCGGCAGAGTTTGACCGGGCGTCGCGGCAGCTGCAGGCCTATGTGCGCTGACGCCGGCGGCGCCGGGCCGCAGCGGGGGCGCCGGGCGGCTGCGACCCGCTGCTGTGAAATGTCGCCTTGCGTCAAGGGGCGGGAGGGCGGTGCTGAAGCCGTGCCAATGGTGCAAGGACGAGGGGTTTCTGAGCAACACATACAGTCTCTGGCGGCTGCTGACCGCACCGAGTGTAATGGTTCTCTGGCGCTTTGACAAAACAGCAGCCTTTCCTTCAGCCTCGCACTGACGTACTTCCATGTTGAAGTTTTGCAGCATCCAGCCATGCGGGCTCAGTGCATGAATTGAGTCAGTCGTGTTGCTCCGGTCACTGCAAGGTTGCAGTGACTGATAGGGATCGCTGTGTTTTTGAACAGTGAAGGTGGCTGAAATCTGGCGCCGGCACGTGGGGCGTGCGGGCGCTGACGGGGGCCGCAATTGGGGCATGGGGCGTTTGAGTGCGCCGGGTAGGGTCTGCGAGGGTTTTGGCGGCCTGAGCTGCGCGCTTTGGGCGTGCGCCTTGGGGAGAGTGGCTAGTGAAGCAAGAGAGGACACCGTCTCTGCTTTGAGCGGCTACGGCATGCAGCACTCTTGCTTGCGGCACACAAACATCATCAAGATGCAGGCCCTCGCTGCAGGGCCCTGTGCACGCGATCAGGCACGAGTGTTGATGAGCCTCGATGCTGCCAAGCGGGTTGGATGACGATTCAGCATGAGATTAACTTTCGTAGAAGTGCCATCTCCTGCCACAATCGTGCTTTTCCGGCAACTTTGCGGCCGGTGTGACCACAAATTCGCAGTTCGTTGACCGCGTGATCTGTACATGCCAGTACATCATACATGCGCGGGGCTTGGTCATCATCGAACCCGATAACGATGCAATCTGATTGTCACTGTTTGCTTTCCGTCTTGGCTCCGTCAAAGATGCCTTCTCCTCCAGATCACTCTCAAGCATCAAGGCACGCAGTATGCACAAGTTGCGGGCCTGGAAAAGAGTTCGTGCTCCCACTGCATTTGATGGAATTCAAAGATGCTGACAGACTCTGGGTCGCCGCTGGCGAGGTCAAGCGTGCGCTGCAGCGCGGCGACGAGCGCGCTGCCATCGCTGCTGTCAGGTCCAACCCCGCCCTAGCAAGAGCGGCACAGCCCAGCCCCTGGATAGCCAATGCTAAGAACACGCTGGGTGGCCCGAGTCTGCCCCTACTGCACCTGGCCGCCCGTTGGGGTGCTGCAGGCCTAGTGCAGGTGTGTGTTGCGGCATGCGCTGCAGCCCAAAACGAAATCGGCAAATCGCGCTGCCAGCTCCCTGCAGCAGCGGCGGCACAAGTCGTCGTGTTGGTGCTGCAGGCCAGGAATCGCTTGAAACCTCACTTCACTCCCTCACCCCATCCCCACACCAGCTCCTCCTGTCACATCCCCACACCAGCTCCTCCTGTCACACGGCACGCTAGTGGACGCTGGCGCCAACGTTCTTCCGTATCACATGCCCCAGGGCAAGCCGCGCCCTGGCGTCCACCCGCCCGGCACCGAGTGGATGAGCCCGCTGATGCTCGCTACGCGCTGGGGCAACGACGGCGCCGCGCGCGCCCTGCTGGAGGGCGGCGCCACCCTGGACCACCCCCTCTTCAAAGCCCACAAATGCGCCCGTACGAGCGGCGCGCCGCCAAGGCTCCCACCACACCTCTCGATGTCCAGCCAAATCAGCCCCGGCGGCCGGTCGGCGCTGATGCGCGCCGCCGAGCGCGCCGACGTGCCGACGGCGCTGGCGCTGCTGCTGCACGGCGCCGACCCCCTTTTCGCGCAAACTGAGATGGGCCCGCTCTGCCCCAAGCATTTCACCTTACCCTTGACCAAGTCGACGGCGCTGGACGTGCTCTGCTTCGCACCACCCGGGCCGCCGTGCCTGACGGCGGGCCTCGACAGCAGGAATTACGGCGCGTTGAACGGCAGCCAACAACGGCTGGCGACCCTGCTGCTGTGGGTGGGCGCAGAAGTGGGGTCACGGGAGGCCGCGGCCGTGCTGCGCCAGTGCCAGCTGCCGGCCGCAACTGCGACGGCGCCCCAGCTGACAGACGACGACGTGAGGGTGGCCATAAAATTGGCCCCGCGGGCATCAGGGCGTCCGTGCAGGCGCTGCTACTGCAGATGCACCGCGCAGGCGTGCCCCGCGACGTGGAGATGAGGGTGGTGAAAGAGTGCGTGCTGAACCTTTGGGTGCCGCGGCAGATCAAGCCGACGGAGCCAACCGCCCCTCTGAAAACGGCACCGGCCCCGCCGCTGCTGAGGCTGCGTGTGCCCCACGTTGCAACTGGCCTGTTGTACCAGAACCAGACCTGCCTTTGCCCAACATGCCCGCATGACTGCCCCTGACCCCCTGAGCGGTGGTGCGCGCGCCTGCTGCGGGTGCGGGTCGTCGCAGGCAGGCGCGCTGGCTGCGCTGACTCGGCATGAGTTTTGGACACGATTCGTGCACCTGAAATGTCTTGAGATGAGCTCCTGTTGCCATGCGTCTGGCCTCGCACCACATTGTAGTGCAAGTGGCTGGACTGCTGCTGCCAACCTGGTAACCTGAGGAGCCTCAATCCTTTTCGGTCGGTGGCTGTCTTACCGTCACGCACCACACGGGTGTCGGGCGTGGCGGGTGAATGTGCGCAATATCTGGGGTGCGTTGCTGTTGTGCGGCAAGTGATGGGGCCCGTGCATTCGTGAAACCATCCCAAACCGCAGCTGGCTAGGTGCGTGATGTGCGCAACATGCTGGTATGTCATTCAAGCCTCCACGAGGCTCGTGCAAGCGTTGGTGTGACAGGCTCTCGCCAACACAATGACTGGAAGCTCATGCAAGCCACTGGCGGTGGCACACGGTCGAGGAGCATGCATGCGAGAAGCTCAGCCAGATCATTCACATATGGTTGCAAACCTTGGTGCACACTTGCTCCTGTCATGTGTTGGGTGGCAGTTCAAAAAGCAATCATCATGTGTGAGAGTTCAGGTTTATGCACAAATATACTGTAGTAAAATCGTTCTTCCTGACAACCATGCAGCCGGTCCTGTGACATCGATCGAAGTCGCAGGTTCGTTGACCGCAGGTTCGTTGACCGATCTTGTAATGGGATACTGCGTACCCCGCCACACTGTGTGTACCAGCCATGACCTGGCGTGACAGGCGCAGCAGTGAGTGCAGGTGGCTGGGCGGGCACCCACGCGGCAGTATGCGCCATGCAGCCGCTGCTGCTTTGACTTTGCCAAATTGCCTGCTGCCCCTCCCGCTCCGCGTCTGACGATTTATTGGGTTTTGATTAGCATATTGCGATGTGTGCGCCTCACTGGTCTCGTCACAACGGGGAATCACACTTTGTGATTGACCCGAGTGATCCCGCAGAGGCCGAGACGCGGATATGCGCTTTTTGGGATAAAGGGAGATCTGATTTATATTTGTTGTTGACACGGAGAGCCGCGCAGAGCGGTTGTCGGGTCACCATGACTCCGCCGACGCCTGCGTGGTAGCTGCTGCAGTCCCCAGAAGGCTCCGCCCATCAGCTGGGCCCTGCCCCTGGGAGCTATGCGTCTCCAGCTTCAGGAATCTTCCAGGAATATCACACTTACTGATGAAGCCGGAAGCCCGGCAGGTGGAAGCTCAACTGTCATTGTACGTTTTGGGTTGAGTAAAAAGTTGAGAGCGAGGTCTGTTTCAAACATCAAGTGAATACCTGATCAAGCGAACAGAAAGTGAACATCAAGTGCACGAGCGTGCGTGTAACCAGAGACCACACGGCCCGAGTCCCCCCGCGGACTCTCGCGCCTCCGCGCCCCAGCGAGCGCCTCAGGACCGGCGCCCAGCCGCCGTCCGCGCTCCCTTCTCCACCGGCGACAGCCGCCAGCAGCGTCAGCGCTCGCGCGCGCGCCGCCTGCATCCGCACCCTCCGGTACCCTACAGATCGCCTCCGGCGACCGTCCGGCCCCGGGCCAGCGTTATTCCCGAGCACCAGCGGAGGAAGTGGGCAGAGACCCCCCTACCGACTGAGCCAGCTCCGGTCGCTGAGCGCCCCGCGCCGCACGCGCCCCGAGGGACTGTCAAGGGCAGCCCCTGCGCCGTCCGCCTCCCGGCCCCCGAGACAGCGAAGCGCGCCAAACCCAGAGAGGTCACTGGGCCCGCCGATCTCGCATCCTCCCGCGAGAGCCGACCGCCAAGGCACCGAGCAGTGCCGCTGCCAAGCGCCGCCGAGTTTCAGAGCTCCAGCAGAGCTCCAGGTCAGCGACAGCGTCAGCAACAGCTTCTCCCATAGCTTTAGGCCAGCGACAGCGACAGCTTTGCTCATACATATACATATCGACAGCCTCTAGGTGCTTTAGTCAGCACCCAACTGCTGTGCAGCTTCTGCGCAGCCACCCCACTCAGCGCGCGTCTCATCCCCTGCGAGTCGCCGCCCCCTCCTTACCCTCTCCTGCGGCGTCAGCCGCGGGCCCCAAAACCTCCCTCAGGTCAAACGGTCAGGCGTCCCGCCTGCCCGCCGCTCGGGTTCATCCAGACCACAGAGTCAGGCGCTCTCTGGCCACTGCTCCCGGGTCCTGCTGAGAGGTCGAAACCGCAAACACCAAGGGCCTGAGAGTCGCCCGCGTCCGTCGACGCCCCCGGGTCAGCGCTCTCGCGCAGTCCCGTAGCGCTCAGCCGGTCACCGCCGCCCCTCCCGTGGGCCGCGCTCACCAGCGAGCCGCGTCGCGAATCACGCAGAGGGGTCCCTGCTGCGCGGCCACCCGCCGTCAGCGCTCACCTCCCTTGCACACTGCGAGCATCCCCGCCGCAGCGCTCACCCCGCTGTCGGTTGCAAAGGACTGATTCCCTCACACCGGATCCGAAGGGAACAGAGGCCGGCCGCAGCGCCGTCTCTTGTTGAAAGGTCCGCCCGCCCAGAGCAGGCGGCGGAGCCGCCACCGTAAAGCCGGGGGAGTGCCGGCACAAAGGAGCCTACCAAGCTCCCAAGTCCCACCGTTGACCCACGCGTAAAAGCGGCAGTGCACCCCGCATCACAGCGGGTCCCGTCGCGCAACTTCTGGTCACGCACCGCCCGGCGTGACCACTCGGCCCCAAAGCGACACCCACATAGAAGCGTGCCTCTCGGTGCGACCCAAGCGCCGCGCAACAAAGGAGCGGCG
>NW_014009850.1:0-3964 GCF_000611645.1 Monoraphidium neglectum
GGGTTGGGGTGGGGCTGGGGCCGATGAAAGAGGGGGGTTTTGACTCAGGGCTTGGGCCAGGATGCGGTTGGTGGGGAGGGGGACGATCCATCTCGGGCGTCGCGGCCCCGGCACGGGTCCACACAAATAGATTCAACAACCCCAACGCATGCCCCCAAATCCGCCTCTCCATGCGCATGCACACCTCGCACCTTGAGCTCGTCCGAAGCACACGCACCTGACACCGCCCCTGCACACCCAGCCCCTCCTGCACTTGCCCACCCCGTCGTCCACTCACACTGTAAAAGGATTCGCCCCTCTTGGTGTACTCTGCGGTCATCTTGGTGCACACGCCAATGCCACACTGCACGTAAGGGATTGGCGGTTCGTGTGTGTGTGGGGTATGCGGCTGCATGTGGGCGCGCATGTAATCATGCAGCCGGTGGGTGTGAGCATGTGTGGAAGAGAGAGTTGTGCATGTCAGAAAAGAAGAGCGTGATGGTGGTACAGCCCAGCGTCAGAGGCTCGAACCCCATAGAGGGAGGCGTCCAGGGGCCCCAAGGCACCGCCAGGCGCGCGCATCCAACAGTTGCAGCACGGGTTTGCAGCCTGGACCCTTTGCGATGAGACAAATCCTGGAACTGCAAGACCTTCCCACCAAACACGCCTCCCGCCTACCCCACCCCCCAACCCCGCACGGTGGCCACTTGAGTCCCAGCTACACAATGCTGAGGCTTCGGAGTCAAATCCCATGAGCTTGGTTGGCTCCAGAAGCACGCAACTGCAGGATCTTGTGAAAATCTTAGTCCGAATCCTGATGCCCCCCCATACACACACCTCGATGCCAACTTTGATCAGGAACGAAGGGTCAGCTAGCAGTCGCTCCCGGAAGCCTGGCGGGGCGGGGTGGTGCCATGGGACGGGTTTTTTGGGAAGGCAGGCTGAGGAAGAAGGCCCTGCTCAATGGGAAAACATTGGTAGGCGGCCGGCATCAAGGCAGGAGAGCGCCGCATGCTGCTTGCGAGCGACGCTTGCGAGAGAGGGAGGGCCGCGGGGTGGAAAAGGGTGCACGCGTTGCTCGACCTCCCATAGATGAGATTGGCTGTGCGCCACGGCCGCCTCAAGCCATCATGCAAAGCATGCGCTGCCCTAACGGTCGCAGCGCGCGCAGCACGCGCCTGCCCAACCCATGAGGCCGCCAGTGAGCAGTTCGGACTCCAGGCTGAGGTACCGCCGAACCAGAGCCGCGTCCACGCGCCCCGCCTCGACCGCCGCCGCGAAGTCGGGCGGGAAGCTGCTGACCGGGCGCCCCGCGGCGGCGAGCGCCTGCAGGGCCGCCCTGGGGTCGGGCGCTGCGGCCGCGAGCGCGGCGCGTGGTGCAGCGAGCGGGATGCGGCGTGAGTGGTTGCGCGGGCCGGCCAGCCGGCGTGCGCGCGCCGACATGCAGGCGGGTGGACTTATCGTAGTACCACAGGCGGTGTCGCGCCAAAGGCCATGTTTTGATGGTAAAGGGTCAATGCAGCCGTTGCCGGCGCCACACTGCAGCAGGCCCGCGCTAAAGGCGTGCAAAGCACCTGCGTCCTTGCCGCTGCCGCCATCTGCGTCGCTGCGCGCCGCCATGCTGCTGCTGGTGGCGGCGGCCGTGACGCGTCGTCGGCACCGTCGGCCTGCCAAGGGAAGTGGTTGTGGGCATTTGTGGGGGCCACCGCTGGATCAAGACAGTGCGCGTGCGGCGACTGATGTTGGGCGTGTGGGAAGGCCAATGCAGGTCCGATACAGTGCGGCTGCGCAACATGCACAAGCGAGCGCTGCGATGCCGCCGCCGCTGCTGCTACCGGGGGCCGACACATTGCAAGCTGTGCACCCCTAAAGGACGCCAAGCATACATGTTGTTTCGCCACCGCCACACTTGGCGGTCCCAGCCGTGCTTTGCGATAAGGTCCTCACTCGCATGCTCCGACCCAGGGCACGCTCAGCCTTTGTGCATTTGCCACCGGTCCCTGCCCCACACACGGCATGCACAGGTCTTCCTATCAGCAATCCATGCCATTGGGCTGAAGGGCGCCCCTAATCACCTGGTGTACAGGCCCCAGTGGCGGATTTCACTAAGCGCGGCGCGCCGATGCATGCTGCTTGCTGCAGAGCTGGCGACCGCTGTGCCTGGCCGCTGCTGCCACCTGCCGCCGGGCCAACATGCCGGCACGGTGCAAGACCGTTGTACATATTTGCAAGATTGAACGGCTACACAGTGTGCAAGGCCCTCTCGTCTGGCGGCCTGTCCTGCACAGTTGCCCGCGTGTCAGTGTGATCACTGCGGCCTTGTTCTCGCTGATGGAGGTAAATACGACAAGTCTCTGTGTCACGAGCACCCGGTTCCGGGATCGATTCATCGCATCGCCGACAAGGTTGCATGAGGGTGACAGCACGTGGCTTTCGAAGTGACAGCCCGGACCATTGGATTTCAATGCTACGCACCTCAGAAGCCTGATAACAAATTTCAAGGTTTGGTATCGGCTCTGTGGGTACTTGACAATGCATCGTGAGGGCACAATCTTCACCAGACCATGGCGATGCTATGGCTTTGACCGCCATTGCGCTTGACGACGCCAGGAGCGAGCAGGTGAATGCAAGCCGGTTGTGTTTCCCCTGCAGCCGAGGCCCCCACATACGGTTCAATATGTGAAGTGCATTCATGACAACCGCCAGGGAGTGGCACTTAATCCCCCTCAAGCAATCGCCACCCTCGGATGTATTAAAGGATACCTGGATACAAACGCTAATGGTACCTATTTTGGAAGGACTGCAGTACCCGGCATGCAGCGCGCTGCACAGCAGGCGAAGCCTTCAACCGCCTCAGAATTCTGCCTGGTGCCATTGCTGCTTGGCACATTCGTGGTCGGGCCACCCAAGAGGCGTGTTCTTGGTGAGTATGCATGGCTCAACAACAAGCACATCGGGTTTCTTGGATGGAAGCAGGGCTGTGGGCCAGTATGCACTGCCAGCCGGTCAAGGCATTGATGTGGCGCCCCATGCGGTCAACTGTGCGCACAGCTGCCACTCAGTGCACGTTTGGTCCTGCCAGACCTACAACGCAAAACAACACGTAATTTTCAAGTGGAGTCAGCCAGCCCCGGGCCGGTGTGATGCTGCAACTGCGTGGGTTGGTCCTGGGCAGCAGAGCACCGGGCAGCATATGCGACGTGGCCGACCGTCATCTTTCAGTCCTCAGCTCTGCCGACAATGAGGGCGCTGCAGATCGGAAAGATGCGACACCTTTCTCGCGGACACACGCGCGGGATATCCGAGGCCCCAGAGAGCTGTTTGCACCAATAGGGGGGCTTGTGCCTAGAGCAAAGCTCCCTGCTCTCATCCAACGCCTGCCGATGAGCCGACATATTCAGCGCTTACTTACGTATTCCGTTTGCATCTAGTAGCTGATGGGGTTTCTTATGCTGTTGTCGCCGAACGACAAGGGCATCCCCGTGCGTGGTGTGACGAGAGCATCTCTGACACCCAACAGTAGGGGCCCGGCAAGCGCGTCAACACGTTTGGCGTCTCAAATGCTCCTCCGCTAGGTTACGTGTTCACAGGCGCGAAAGGGGCTAGGGGTGTGCCTACGGTGGAAGTCACCCTTGGCACACTGAGGCACCTTGATCGGCCCCAGCCTCGCAGATAGGCGTCATCCATGGACCCCGAAACAGCCATGTTGATGGCGCAGCTAGCCGATCAGCAGCTTGCTGCGATGGCCTCGGCTGGCATGCCGCCGCACCATGTGCCACTGGCTGCGCCACTGCCGGGGGCGCCGTTCCCGCCGCCCACCGCTCTGCTGCCCCAGAGCAGCGGGCAGGTGCTGTCCGATAACACCAGCGATCGTTCGCGGTCCGGCCGCAAGCGCAAGGTGGGGGCACACGGCGCATCTCGCACGCACGTCAGCTGCGGAGAGCGTGTGTCCATGGAGCCTCAGCGCGTGAGGCTCAGCCATGGC
>NW_014009850.1:4128-5817 GCF_000611645.1 Monoraphidium neglectum
GGGGGGGGGGGGCACGGGTGGACCCGACCAGACGCGCGACCAAACACATTGGGCGCCACCTGTGCACGCGAGCTGCAGGGGCAAGAGTTTGAGGATGACAAGGACGACAAGCTGCGCCGCCAGCAGGAGCAAAACAAGGCCGCCCAGCAGCGCTACAGGTACCGTTGCGCACGAGCGCAAGTCGTCAAAACCAGACGCGCCCGCCTGCCTGCCTGCCGGCAGCCGCCTGCAGTGATGCGAGGAGCGTCGGCGATGCTTCGCCGCCGCGGCCGTGCTGCGCAGCAGCCGCCGCTCCAGGTTACGTCTGGAGCGCGTCTTGACGGGGCAACCAGGGCTTGGCGCGCGTGATGTGTAGCGACCGGCGACCGTCCAACTGTGGGGCCTGCACAACACTCCGCACGTCGCAGGCAGCGGCGGAAGGAGAAGCAGGAAGGCATGGAGTCGTCCCTCGAGCAGCACAAAACGCAGCTGCAGCAGACCGCGGCGTACGCGCGCGCGCTGGAGGCGCGGGTGGCTGCGCTGGAGGCCGCGCTACAGGCGAGCCAGCAGGGGCCGACGGCGGAGGCGCAGCAGCAGCAGCAGCAGGTGCAGCAGCATCAGCAGCAGGTGCAGCAGCAGCAGCAGCTCAGGCAGCAGCGGCCCACGTCGCCCCCGCGAGTGGCTTCGACTTCGCCACCCGACGCGGCTGCCCACCTCCAGTTGCCATCGGCCCCGGCCACCACGACGCACTCCGCACCCCAGCCGCCCGCGGCGCCCCCCGCGCCGCCGGCCGCGCCCGCGCCCGCGGCGGCGGCTCCGCCGGGCGGCGGCGTGGCGACGGGCGCGGGGCCTGCAGCATCAGGGGCAGCAGCGACGGCAGCGGCAGCGACGTCGAGCCGCCTCCAATACTGCTCGAGCATCGCATCCATTCAAAGCTTTGTTCGCAACCATGGCCTGCGAGAGCTGCTGCGGACAGGCGAGCGAGGGAGTGGGGCTAGCGCGTCCGCCTGGGGCGCAGCGTGGCAACCTGCAGCGCTGCGACGGCTGGTGTTGGACGGCGGCGGCCCTCAACCATTTGAGGCCTCCTACATCCGTGCGTCGAGCACTCCGCGGAGCGTGTGCTGGCTCCCTGTATGCGTGGTTCATTGCGCACGTTCCAGCAATCGTCGCTTGTCCCAGGGATCGTCATGTTCACGCGGTCGTTCCAAACCAACTCTGTGCATGTCGGCACCCCCGCAGGCCAGCCGCTGCCTGAGGAGCTCCTGGCCCCCCTCCACGAGCGCGTCGCTGCCTGCGCCGCGCACTGCGCCGCCGCGGTCAACGTAAACTCGCCCGGCATGCTGCAGCTGCTCGTAGATTCCGCCCAGACCGGCGGCTGCTGCGTCGCGCGGGACCCCTTCCCCGCGCCGCCCCGCGGCGCCGCCAGCACGGGCGGACCGCCTGCGGCTCCTCGCGGCGGCGGCGAGCACGGCGGGCGCGCCGGCTGGCGCGGCACGGACCGGCGACGATGGCTGCAGGTGCTGGCCGACATCGTTTTGACCCACGACCAGATCGCGGCGGTCCTGGGGATGCGCACCGACCTGCTGCGGGCGCTCAACCGCTGCTTCGCGGAGCGCGAGTCGCTGGCCGAGCAGCTTCTCACAGAGTCCCTCGCGGCCGGCGGCAGCGGCAGCGCGCCCGCGTCCGCCGCGGCGAGCGGCGGGCCGGCGA
>NW_014009849.1:0-3954 GCF_000611645.1 Monoraphidium neglectum
GGACTGGGTGCGGCGGCGGCGGCGCGAGGGCTGCGGGGTCCGGCAGCGGCAATGCGGCGGCGGAGAGCAGCGCGGGGAGCGACAGCAGCGGCGACGAGGGCGGCGGGGGCGGCGGCGGCGGCGGCGCGCGCGAGGCGGCGCGCGGCGGGGCTGTGGCTGCCGCTGCCGGCAAGCAGGATGAGCGCAGGGCACAGCGTTAGGCAGGCAGCGGCAGCGATGAGGACAGCAGCCGCACCCTGTGCATCCAAGGTGAACACTGCACAGACATCTCCCACTTGGTTGCCTCCCATCAGTGCAGCTTCCGCACACCAGCAACTCGTGGCGCCCGCATCCCGGCGCATCACTGTCTGGAGTGACCCTCTCCCCTAGCAGTAGTCTGACACCTTCGCACGCAGCACTGCCGGCCGCTGGTTTGGGCTTTTGGAGGAGTGCCCAGCTCGCTTTTGCTGTCGAGTTGTTGCGTGGTTGTTTCGATTGAGGCCAACGTGCCCGTGAGCCTGTGTGCCGATTCGTGCCGCCATCGCCGGTGTGGCGCAGCAGGCGGGTCGCTCGTGCGCCGCGCCTTGCTTCGGCCCGTTTGTGCTATGAGCTGCGCCCACTTACCGTCGTTCCAGCCTCCGCGAGCGCAGTGCTCTCGTTCTACCCTGTGGCTGGCTTTGCTGTGTTTCAGGCGCCGTGCACCAGCATACGCCATGGTTGCGATGCACACAAAACCCTGTCACCCAAGCAGCGTCTCGTGTGCTGGTAACACGTCGCCCCAGAAGCGGCCTCGTCTGGTGGCTGCGGCTCTGAATCGGGCGCGCTGCAGCTGCAACACGTTCTCCTAATCAAGCAGCGAAATCTGGCAGGTGAATAACGTGCAGATGGAGGTTTTGTAAGCCAGACCAAAATCACCCTCAGAGCTGAGTGCTCCTCAAGATATTGCAGTGGATTCTCAGAAAATCTGTCAGTAAGAATCATGCGTGATGCATGGTTGGTTTGGTTGATTGGTACCAGGATCAGCCGTCAAGCCCAAACAGGCGCGACCGCAACCGCCCCGCTGCCTCGGCCACGAGCCCGGGCGCGACCCCCGCCGCCTCCGCCCCCCTCGCCCGCGGGTAGCACGCCGCCGCGGCTGTGCACGACGCCGGCCCCAACAGCAGGAGTAGGCCGTGCGTGCCGGCGCCCACGGCACGGGCTGCGGCCAGGAGGTCCCCTAGCAGGACCAGGGCGGCGGCGCCGCCGGCTGGAGCCACGGGCAGGCCCTCCGCCAGCATGACCGCGTGTGGCAAAAAATCGTCAGAGGCCACCGCCCAGACGGACAGGCCGCTGCCCCCGCCACCGCCGCCGCCGTCGCTGCTGCGCGGGCCGCCGTCGACAACAGTGTTGGCGGCCGCGCCGGCCTGCGCCGCGGCGCCGCCGCCGGCCGCCGGGCGCAACGGTTGCGGCGGCAGCAGCGGCTCGAGCCCGGGCGCGGCGCGCTCCCCCCGGCAGCGCCCCCCGTCGCGCGGCCGCTTCGCCGGCTGCTTCTCGCAGCGCCGCCGTTGGTCTCGCAGCTGCCGCCGCAGGCCCTCCCCTGTCAGCAGCTCGCACTGCAGCAGCCGCGGCGCGGCGCCGACGGCCGCCGGCAGCGCGTTGCCCAGCGCCGCGCAGAGGGCGAGCCCGGCCCGCTTGCCCGCGGCAGCTGCCGCCTCCGCCGCCGCGGCCGCCGCCGCGCGGGCCGCGCGGCTGCTAGCGGCCGCCTCTTGTCGAGCGCTACCTCCGCCGGTGGGTGCACCACCACTGGGCGCGGCGCCGCCGCCGCTGACGTCAAGCGACTCAGCTGTGCTCGGCGGCAGCTCAAAATCTGCGGCCTGCAGCCCGGGTTCAATCCCCAGGCATGCCAGCCTGTCGGCGCGGCCCGCCACCTGCAGCAGCAGCTCCTCGCCGCAGGCGCTGGCTCCCGGGCTCTCCAGGCTGACAAGCAGCTTGAAGTGGGGGCAGCGGCACCCGGGCGCGGGAGGCCCGTCGCCGCCCGCCGCGCCGCCGCCGTCGCCGTCCCTGCCGTCGACGGCCGGCGCGGCCGCCGCGCCGCACACTGAGCAGCGCCCTCCGCCCATGGCGGCGCCGGCGACGGCGCCCTCCGCAAACAAGCAGGCGTCCAGCAGGCCCCGCGCCGCCGCGCCGCCCCATGTGAGGCGCAGGAGCTTGCGCATGTACCGGCCATGGTGGTCGGACACGTACCTGCACACCTCAGCGTCCTCGTCAGCGTCCTCGTCAGCGCCATTGCCATCCCCCTCGCCCTCGGCCCGGCCCTCCCCGACGCCGCCGACGCGCTGCCCACCGGTCCGCCGCGGCGGCCGCGCGGCGCGCCCGCCCACGCCAGCGCGGGCGCGTGCGGCGGGCCCCAGCCAGTTGGCGCTGCAGGTGCCGCCCACATAAAACGCCAGCGGGCAGGCGCAATCCGTGACGAGGTCGACTCCCACTTCAGCCCCCCCTCTGCCGCGCCTGTGGCCGCTGCTGACACTGCCGCCACTGCCGCCACTGCCGCCGCCGCCATCGCTGCCGCCGCCGCCGCCGCCACTGCCGCCGCCCCTGCCTCCGCCGCCGCGCCTTGAGAGCAGCAGGTAGTACTTTCTCGCCGGCGTGCGGTGTGGCCAGTCAGCCACGAGGGCGGTGTCGAAGCCGGCCGTGCGCGCCGCGCCCTCCAGCATGGCGGCCGCGTCGGCGCTGGGCACGTAGACCTGCAGGGCAGCGTGGATTGGCGGACGATGCTGCTGCTGCTGCTGCTGCTGATGATGATGATGATGATGATGATCTGGCTGCTGCTGATGATGATGATGATCTGGCTGCTGTTCTCCCTGTGGCTGCTGCCCCTGAGTCTTGCGCTCTTGGTGCTGGAGGTTCTGCTCCTGCTCCGGCTGTTGTTGCTGTAGCTGCTGCTGCTGCGGCTGCTGCCGCTGCTGTTGCTGCTGCTGCTGCTGCCCTTGTCCGGCCTGCTGCTCGTCCCCACATTTAGGCCCAATCGAATCGGGGCGGATGACAGAGTGCAGAGCGCGGAAGAAGGCCGCTAGCCGCCGCGCGCTGTCTGGCCCTTGGAGCAGCCACTGCACCGCAGAAACGGACACTGCGGCGTCCACCGCCGCCGCCCTGAGCGGCAGCCCCTGCCACAGAGGCGAGTCGTGCGAGGAGGGGGTGTCGGTGACAAATCAGCCGTGGTGATGGCAGGCAGGCAACCCCGCCAGCGGCAGGGTTCAGTCAGCGCCGGCAGGAGCGGCGGCGCGGCGCGCGTCATGGGTGCGACGCGTGCAATCGTCTTTCAGCATGCACAGAATACAATTCGCTGGCGCTCACACCTGCCCAATGTCCGACAGGCAGACGGCGCCGGGAGCCGCAAGCTGGAGCATTTCTGGGGACAGGTCCGCCCCTACCCAAACGAGCCCGTCACGCTCCAAGGCTGCGCCGCTGAGGCCGCTGCCGCAACCGACGTCGAGCACCAAGGATCCAGGCGCCCAGGGTGACGGCTGACAGGCAGAAATGCCACCGCCGCTACTGCTTCCGCGCGCCAGCCGCAGCGCGCGCTCTGTCAGTTGCCGCTGCACGAGTCCATTGGTGGCCGTGTAGCGATATGCATCCACAGCGTAGCACTCTTCCGCAGTGCTCTGGGCCTCCGGATACCTCTTGAAAACCCCTTCATATAACATTGTTCGGCGCTTCACTGTTGCGCGCCAAGCAACGCACAGATCTACAGCACTTGTCCAATTTCAAGTTGTGACGAATACTAATTTGCACTTCACGCACGTCTCCGTTGTCTGCACATCTACGGTACCTTGCTGGTGCTGCCATGTGACCTGTTCACGTCGCTTCACTCACGGCGGAAGCGCGGAGCAGCCGCACGGCTGCAACAATGCCCGACACCATTGCTCACGCTGCACAAGTCAAGCCCTCCAAACAGCACGCATGCACACGCACACGCACCCCGCCCCCACCTAGCTC
>NW_014009849.1:4478-6176 GCF_000611645.1 Monoraphidium neglectum
CCCCCCCCACACACACACACACACGCACGCACGCACGCGCACGCACGCATGCGAACGCACGCGCACGCACGCACGCACTCACGCACATGTGCGCACATGGGCGTCCACAATTGCATGCGCACAAACACGCAGCGTTGTCGTGACTCATGATGTGATGCAGCTTTGCCGTCACAACAACTGCGAGCTGGAGCCCAGGCACAGCACGAGGAAGTGCGCTGCTGTCCGGCCTCAAACCTAAATCATGGATTGCAGGTGACAACCAGGCATCGTGCAAGCAGCGAGGCGCTGCGGCACGCCTTGGACAAAGCACAGGGTTGTTCAAAGCCTACGGTCCAAGAAAGTCCGGCCGCCATGCAAGGGCTAAGCTCATCTTGGGCAGTTGGTAGCTTGCGTGCGGAGGCCAGGAGGCAGGAGGCTGGGCGATGTGAGGCGCTGGTGGTCACGGCTTGCTGCTGGCGTGCCAGGGCTGCTGCTCCATGCGGGTGTTGGCTGCACGGTCACCGGCATAGGCTTACTTGGATGCGGCTGCCCACCAACAAATCTGCCAAGCGAAGCTGGCCAAGCGCAAAAGTGGTTTTGCGGGAGTTGTAAGGGCTGCGGCCCACACGCAGTCGAGGGCGTATGGGGCGGGGTGCGGTGGGTGGAGCCAGCAGCTGGGAGCCATCTCTTACCAGTGGACCGACAGAAGCAGGGGCAGCCGTATGCCGGTGTTACTGTTCAGGCACGCTCGGCGCAAGAAAAACCACAAGAACAGCCCCTGGGCCGTCGCCGTATAGCCTACTGTGATGCAGTTGATGGTGCGTCCCGCACCACATGCTGTGTGCGGGTTGCAGTGCGTAGGTTTGTGATTGGCATGACCGCTCCTACAAGCAGCACGCGCACACAAGAGGGGTAGATGTATCCAAGACACACACGCAAGACAGGTGGTATGTTGAAGGGCGTGACGGGGGGTTGTGAAGGGCGGCACTGTGCCACGCGCCGCTGCATCTCCGCCTGCCGGCTGCGGCTCCCCTGCGCATGGCAGGTGTGCGCAACGCGTTGTTAAAGCATAAGCGCAGACATACCCGCTTCACAACGAAAGTCGCTGCATGCGGCGCCCCCCTGCGCCCTGCTCCAGGGAAGATGCACAAAGGCGGACGCAAACTGCGCCGCGCGAACAAGAGAGAGGGGTTTGGGGCCGCCGGCTCCCTTTGGGATGCCGGGGAGCAGCTGTTTGCCCTGTGCCCGCCGGGCGCTCAAGGGATAAGTCAGCTGCTTGCTCACTGCCACAGTGGGGGAAGGGGAGCAGCAAAACGCCATCCGTGCCAAATCGCTATCTGTGGCCTGTGGAATACGTTCTCCGCGGCAGACGGCCGCGCCAGCCTACGGGGAAGCTGCCTACGAAGAGGAGGCCGCCCCCTGGGGCCGACTTGGCCGGCGCACAGTGATAACGGCAGCAGCACGCGCGCGCAAGCAAGCCGTTGCTGCGGCCTGCTTATAAGGAAAAGGGAAACGCAATAGACCCAAAGCCTTTCGTCCGCAGCTGCACATAGACCAGGGGCCGCCGCCAGCTGAGTCAGCCGCTCTCCGGCGGCGCCGGCTGCGAGGCAGCTGCATCGAACGTCACATGCCGCCCGCAGACGCCTCGTAGCGCACGAGGCTGCTCCCCGTGCGGCGCAAACACGCACTACGCAGCACTCACGCAGCCTGTGGCTTGGG
>NW_014009848.1:0-5652 GCF_000611645.1 Monoraphidium neglectum
ACCTAGGGTGTGTCAACATCGATGAAGGGGGACCCTGCAACCCAACAGCCACGTTCACCATACTGCTCACTGTTGCTCAGCTACGTGTGGCACGCAGGCAGGGGAGCCGTGCTGCATACTGAGCGCATGCTCCCGGGACCGCAGGGCCGCCCGCCCCGTGCATGCATGCGCCGCCCGTCGCGCCCCACGCATGCGCCATCCCATGCATTCGCGCCTGTAGTACAGCAGCACCGGGTACAGCCCCTCGTCGCACAGCCGCGACGCCAGGTGCGCAGTAGCTGCACCCCTGGGGTCGCGGGGGAACAGGCGGCCGGCGGTGTCAGGGTAGGTGGCTGCCAGGTAGCGGGCTATGCAGCTCGAGTCCGGCACGAGGGTGTTGCCGTGGTACATCTGCAGCAGCGTTTGTGGGAGAGATTGGGGCCTCGATTAGGGGGACTTTTGAGGGCCGTTTGGGGGCATTGAATCGGGATTATTTCCCAATTCAATGCACACGGGGGCGGTTTGAGAGCCGTTTGGGGGCGGTTTTTGGGGCCGTTGCCAGAGTAGGGGGCCGCGGGGCGGTGACAGGGGACAGGCCTGTGGTCAGAAGCCGGGGTAGCAGGGCCGTGCGAGTGTGGGCTGCCGGGGGTGATGGCAGGTGGGCTGGATGCTAGGTGAAAGCCCTGTCGCGGATGCTGATTGCTGATTGCTCGTGCCCTGGCGCGCAGTGAGGCCGGCGCCAGGGCGAGCGAATCGAGGCGTGCGTGCCGCACGAGGTGAGGGCCGGCAGCTGGGCTGCTGGACCCATGGGCGCACGGCCGGGCCCCGCATCATGCATAAAATGCGCGGGGGCGCCGCTCACATACGGCCACTGCTGCAGGGGGTTGGGGTTGGGGTGGATGGGGGCGTCTTCCACGGTGTGCCTGCAAGCGGCAATAATGTGCAAGCGAAGGGCATCGAACCCTCGTGAAAACGGCAGGCGCGGGCGAAGAAAGGGCTTGATGACGTGTCAAGCCGCCTTGAATGTTGCTGGGCGGGGGATCTGCAGCAGGAGTTGCTTGCCAGGCATGCCTGAAGCCAGGCGGCCAAGCGGGAGAGGAGGCACGAGGCGGCTGGACCGTGTGCAGGCAGAGGTGCAGGGCACAGACTGGAGGTCGTCGGGCTTGGCAGGCCGTAACCCCAACCAGTGCGGCGCGACCATACCGCAGGCACTCACGGCAAGCCAGCGAGGCGGCAGAACGCAATAACCTGCGCATGCAATGTGAGAAAAGGGCGCCTTCTCGCGGGCTGTGTCTTTTGGTCTTTTGCTGCACGCCCGCGCACGTGATGAGCGGGCGGGCGGATGACGGAGCGCGCCTCGCTGGCAGCGGCCTGAAGGGCATCTGGTGCGTCCTTTGCGGTCTCTCTGGTGTCCAAGCAGCAACGTGAGCCGCGTGGATGGCGGCCACTGGCCCTGCTCACCTTGGTGGCGAAGGGGCTTGCATTGATGCAGGTGCCAATGCGAACGGGCGGCACCATCACGCGGATGGGCAGTCCGGGATCACCCAAAACCGGCAAGTCTGGCACTGCGGGGGCCATTGCGTCACGTCGGGGTTTGGGTGTACATAGATGGGCGAGGGACGCCACGACAAGTTGCGATCGGCTTGCGCTGGCAACAAAGACTACCGTATCCGAATCAGCGCGCCGCAGTGTCGCAAAATTTGGTTTGGGATTCAACTCACTAGCACAAATGATTGTACATGTCATACTGTTTAGAAGCTGATCGCGCATAGGTTGCCGTTGTTCAGTTGTGTTCCGGAAGCACCACGGCTTCCTCCCAGCTGCTCCATTCTGATTGCTGAACTGTTGCGGTATTGAGGAGATTTACCGTAATTGTTTTACGTGGCGTTCTTACGAACTTGTGGAGTTGAAGCAAGGTGGCAAGGAAGGCCCAACGAGCTCGGCGCATCCAAGCATAGCAAGGCGGCAGCAAAATACCACCGTCCTTTTCAAGTGACTAACAACAAAGCTCCCTATTGACACCCTCTTAGAGCATACATCATCACAATGCTCGCCTTCCACAACACGCGGGGCCTTGCGTCCGGACCATCGCGTGGGCGCGGCAGCGCCAGCGGCCTCGGGGCGCGTGCCGTGACGATGCGCCAGCGGCGCACAGCAAGGGCGGCGCCCCGCGGCGACGGCGGGGCGCAGGGCCAGCAGGCTGAGAAGCCGACCGCAGCCGCCCCCGCGCGGAGCCAGGCGCAGCAGGCCCTTCAGAGCCGCCTTGTTCGCTCCCTGAGGGCCGGCGCCGCTTTCCTTCTGAATATGGCGTTTGCGTACGTGGTCGTGATGTTTTCCATGATCTTGGGGATGCTGCTCGCCCAGCCGTTGCTGGTGAGCGGTCGGCGACCTGCGCCTGCCGGCGTAAAGTGCGCAGCGCGCGAGAGCAACGGGCAAACGCGTTGTCGGCGCCAGGTGTCCGGCGGGTGCACGCGCGCCGCAGCCTCCCCGCCCCTGGCCACGCTTGACCCCAAGCCGACGCGCGGGGGACGGTGCCGCTGCCGCATGTCCCATCGCTGCGCAGGATCTGGTGGTTCTCCTGGCGAGCAAGCTGGGGAAGCTCCCCCGGGTGGAGGCGGTGGGTGTGCTAGCGGCGGCCGTCGCGGCGATCTACGGCCTGGTCCAGGCGATACACAGCGCCGCCGGCTTCAAGGCCGGCGTCGCCGGCGTCGCCGGCGCCATGGCCGACATTGAGGCCAAACTTGACGCGTGCACCAAGAAAGTTGACGAGGCGCGCGCCTTCACCGAGCGGCTGGACCGCCTGGAGAGGCGGCTGGATGCTGCAATCGCGTCCGCGCTGGCGCGGCGAGGGGCCGGCGCCGCGGCGGCGCCCGGCGGCGGCGGCATGTAGCGGCGTTGGCGGCGGGACGGCGGGGGCAGGCGGCGGCGTTTTGGCATTCGCGTGGCCTCGATCGCCGTTGACACGCACGCTTGGCTCCTCTGGACCGTCCCGGAGTTGGTGTTGTCAATGCAATCAGCACTTTTAGCTCCGGTCGTAACAGGCCCTGCAATCACGCTTCATCCCCTTGGGCTTGCCATGGCCAACACGATCTTGCAGCGGTTATCCGGCTGCAACGCTTATGGATCCAGACGTGCGTGAAAATATATGCTTGCTTACAGCCCGCGCCACTGAGAACAAGCTTGCAGCCAGCGTGAAAGAGCCATGGCACGCGCGCCCGTGCGCGGCGCCCAGGCCGCAGCAGCGCACCTTCGGGGAGCGATCAAAGCCCGCGCTGCACGTCACAGAGCTCTGACGCCACCTCCCTCACTCCCAGAGCCCCTGCCGACCGCAGCGCCAGGATTAGTAAAAGGATTGGGATTTAGGATTAGGATTGTTGCAGCGTCCCGCGGTCGCCCGCTCCTGGAGCCGCCGCCGGTGGCGGGCCCGCGGCCTGTGCGTGACTGCCACGGCCCAGCAGGTCAGCGGCACGGGCAGCACGTCCCGGGGGCCCTCTGGCTGTACCCTATTCTGTGCGACAGCCTCAAGATTGTGTGTGGCTCATCGAGGCGTGGGGCTGCTGTGGGCCCCGCACCGCTCAGGCTCGGCAGGCGTCCGGCAGGCCACCAGGCGCCCTGCGGCTGCGTGCCACGTGGCCCTGCATGTTATACCGCTCCGATGTTCATACAAGCGGCACGCCTCCACGCCTTGGTCGACGCGCCGCGCCCGGCCCTGCCTCGTTCGCGCGGGCAGGGGAGTGCAGAGGCAGCAACAACCACAACAGAACGCCACGGGTATGCAGGCGGCTGGCAGCCGCACCCGCAACAGTGCCTCATCCCAACACCCACATGACTTCAATTCCCGCCACTGCGAGTTGAAGACAGCGAAGAAGTCATCCTGGGCCCTGCAGCACAGCAGAGGGGCGATTTGGGCCTGGTGGTGTGCACATGTGCTGTGGCGCGACGCGGTGCAGCGCGCGGTGTACACTCACTCTTTTGCTCCCGGAACAACGGTCCCTCTGGAGGGGGCCCCTCCTCCCCTTCCAGGGGCAGCCAGGGCCCGGGGGCCAGTGTGCACTATATAACGAGGGCGTCTACGTCGTCTGCAGGGAGCTAATAGCGTCCGCGCGCCCACGATGAGCGTTGCGATCCGGAGTGCCTCTCAGGTGCCCTGCTGCATCAGATCAAGCGCTCACGAGCAGCGCAGGCGATGTCTAGTGCCGTCTGTCCTGCGGCCCTAAACCCAATACAGCTCTCGTGATTTGTTTTGCTACCTTGTGGGTGCTGTTCGGGTTCCGTGTCGTGCGACGCAGGCAGCTGCTGCGCACCATTTCTGACCAAGCTGTTTGAGGATGAGTTGTACTCGCTCTCTCGTCATCAAGCGGTCCAAACCCGCGTGCTGCCTTTGTGAAAACCCCTGACAACCTGCATCGGATACTGCACACGATCAATTGGAGGTGAAATCACCTCCAATTTCAGGCATCGGCGACAGGTGCACGTTACTCCAAACCTCTGGCAAAGAGCTCTCACCCGTCACCCCCCAACGAAACAAGTAAGGTCGACCGAAATCCACAATCCACGGCCTAATGAAGCACAGTCCATCACCACCAAATTGAATTCAAGTGTTGAGCAGCAGTTGCAGATCCCGGCGAGAAGAATGGGTTCTTAGGGGCAGGATCAATGTGAGATGGAATCCTCTGTCCCCCTTGCGTGAAGACACGCTTGCCGATTGTTGAGATAGCAGCCAGGCACATGCGCATGTGCATAACGTTTCAGTGCGGGCAGAACAGCAGGAAAACCATCCATATCAACAGGGCAGCTGCTCTGCAGCGCGCTCCACACGGACTTTTCGGGCCCTTATCACACAACATCGGCAGGAAGGCCAGGTGCGGGCAGTGGCCTGCACGACCGACACGTGCACACACATGCATGCGTCCGTCAAGCCACCAGCCCCAGGCCGCTCGCAAACATCAGCACGCAGCAGAGCACCATCAGCACACCCAACACTTGCTGGAACACCCTCTGACCCATGCGCTTAGACAGCTGGTCCCCCACGATCACCCCCGCCAGGCCCGCCGCTGACGTCACTCCGTAGAGCTGGACGTCTTTGATGACAATGAGGCCCATCATGTAGTATGGCACCAGGCGGAACTGGAGCAGGTTGAGCCAGGAGTTGTTGCCGCGGACGGTGGCCTTGGGGGTGTCCAGGGCGCGGTACATGATCATGATGGGGGGGCTGGGGGTGGGGGTAGGGGTAGGGGGATAGGGGTGGGGGTGGAGGCCGGGTGAGACGGGGTGTTTCGTGAACGCAGGGGCAGGAGGCGAGTGTGAGGGCCGCTGGTTGGGGACAAGAGAGAGGAAGGACATGCGGATGGCTCCTTGGGTCTAAGAGTGCGCGCTGACAGCAACGGATGCGCGCTGCCAGCCAAGGGGGCGCCCGCGCTGGTGTCGAGATTCCCCCGGGCCCGCGCCGCCTGGGACTGGCGTGACCGCGACGCAGCGGCCGGACGCATGCTGCGCCGCTGAATGAAAGGCGCTGCACTCACCCGTTCATCCCTGCGTCCGTTTGCGGACGGCGCCGCGGCGACACACGCGAGGATTGGGAGGTAGGGCGAGGCAGGGCAGAGACGAAGGGGTCACACAAACAATATAGATCAGATTGGCATGCTCGGCTCGGCTCGCTACAGAGGGCGCACC
>NW_014009847.1:0-4371 GCF_000611645.1 Monoraphidium neglectum
GGGCGGCCGCAGGAGCGGCGCGGGCCGGCCGCGCAAGTCCACCAAGAGCGCGGACCCCCAGCCGTGATCTGGGCAATGATCCTTCGACCCTGGCATCCTGGGCTCACAATCCAGGGCTCCGGGGCCCCGCCGCGCGGGCTCCGCCTCTGCCGTTTTGATCGTTTTGGCAGCACGGAGCGGTTGGCTGTCACATGGACTGCAGCAGAATGAATTTGGCCGTTTGGCGAACGGGCAACGAGGCCCGCCCCCTTTGCAGCACACTCTGCGCCAGACACCTTGACGCCAGCTGAGCACTTGCGACAACTTCAAAGTTTTGCAACCAACCCGGCACACGCTGCACCGCCCGCTCCAGTTTCCGTGGTTGAGTTTTTTGTGAACTGCCGTGTCGGTCATTTTTTGCTGGCTGGGCTGTCGCGCATCTCACGCACGCGCTGGTGATTTTGCCGTCGGTGTGAGTAAGGCATCGCCCTCATCAACAGCATGCAACGGGTCAGGGCCAAACTTGTGCCTGTAGACATGCAACAACCCACTGGATATGTCAATGCAAGGCAACATGCAGGTGCCCATCTCTGGCATGCTGGCATGGCAGCTCAGTTGACTGGAAGCCAGCAGGGCAGCTGCTCACTGCAGCTTGATGGGTTTGCGCGCACATGCCTGGCAGCACCCTACACAAATTGGGATGGGCAGCTTGCACCCCCTGGGGTTCAATGACAGGCCGGAACTGGCAGTTGAACAAGGCAAACAGGGGGGGGGGGCAGCACCTGGTCGTCATTGCTGACGAGTCGAATCGACCGGACCTCCCAGACTTGGAGCGTCATGAGCGGTTGGCCACGGTAGGACATTTGAGCAGACACTCAACCACCCCAAGTGGTACCACGTCAAGTCTATCATTGGATGCGTGTGTGCGACAAAACCACGCAGGTCCTGTCGCAGACGGCACCCCCCCCCCCCCGTCCAATTTGCCATGCAAGGGTGTAGTTGTTCACTGCGACAGCGCTCCCGCAGACAATTTCATGCGCAAACTACGAGGTTTTAGGGGTGCAAAGTGGGAAAGGCAGGGCGTCGCCCCTTGGTTCCGCGGCGCAGCAAGGAACTGGAAGGAGCTGGGCAGGCGGTCGACAGTGCAGATTCCACGTTCATGCCAGCAAGCTTGGGCTGAAACAATCAACAGGAATCCACTGCACCAAATTTTCCAACACCCCTTTGAATAAACACACAGCCACCCACACAGGTTTACGTTTTGACAAGGTCCACCCGTCACACGCATACCAGCGTCGTGACAGCACCGGATTCCTACACAATGGCGTCACGAGACCTAGTAATACTTTTAGTTTCGTCCATGGCGCTCTTCGGAATGCGTCCGAAGCAGTCGGCCGAGCGCAGGCTGACAGCGGTGGCTGAGGAGGGCGCTATAGAGGTTCAGAGGCCACAAAAGCGCGCCAGAGATAGGTAAGATACCTTAAGAATTGAATATACACCCATGAGATAGATCCACCGCGCTTTGACAGGCCCGGGGGGGGTGACATGGCAACGGAGGTCGCTGCGCTGTAGGGTGTACTTGACGCAAGCAAGGGCACTACGGGTGATGAAACAATGTTTTGTTTGCCGATGTTGAAGGGTAGGGCGTGAGTCCCGCCAGGCGGTTGCGCACACGTGCGCCGCCTGCTGTGCTGCTTCCTGCTCGAGCAGCTTGTTGGCCCCTGGCCTCTCCCTGGATCTGGGCCATCTGTGTATAAAAACATCCCAATCCACAACGCATCTCCTCTCCTGCAGGCGCGGCTCCCTCAGTGGCCTCATCGCGTCCATATTTGGCTGCTTCGGACGGCCATCGACCGTGTCGTCCTCGGACGACTACCGCACCCCCGCCGCCAACCCCAGTCACAGACCCGCCCAAACCAGCGACGCTCCAAAGGAGCCACCCGTGCCAGTGTCGGCGGCGCCGACAACCGCAGCCAGCCTTCGCGGGCCCGTGTTGGGCCAGGGGCGCTCGCCGTTGCCGGCACTGGCCGCCCCACCAGATGCTTCCATCCCCAACGAGCCGCCCATCCGCGACGACCAGGGGCACAGTCGGCGATCGCCCACTGAATCTGACGTCGCTCAGACATATGCTAGTCCCCATGACTCTCCTGTGAGGCAAGGTCGCGAGGCGGAGGTGCGGGACAAGGCCGCCGCGGCGGCGGCCTTCCCCAAGCAGCCGTATGAGGGCCGTCCCCAGGCGGCCGCGCCAGGGCACGCAACTGCGACCTCCATCGCCTCACGCAGCGGCGAGAGCATCAGCAGGGCCAGCAGCACCACCAGCACCGCCAGCGGCGGTGCCAGCGACGAGGGCGATGTGTTCGTCAGCATCACCCTGCAGCAACAGCCGCGTGTCCCTGCAGTCTGCTCCTGCAGCAGCGGCGCGGCACCCACGTCTACCCGTGGGTCTGCCCGCTGCGCTTCCATTGACGCAGTCAAGGCAACAGCAAGCCACTCTGACCATGAGCAGCGCCGGCAGGCGCCGGCGGCATCGCAGGCCCTCCCGGTTGTCGGCAGCACCGGCGCCCAGGCGCCGGCGGCAGGCGCCCCGAGCACAGAGGCGAGGCGCCCCCGCCCAGTGGCGCGCGGCAGTCTGTTCAGCCAAGCGGTGTGCGATGTCCACGCGCCAGCCGGGGGCAACAGTCTGCACCGCGGCAGCCGCAGCAGCAGTGACAGCGACGGCGGCGACCGGCGTCGCGTCTCCAGGGGTGCGGGCAACACAGACGCCGTGGCCAGGGCACCGGTCAAAGCGGCGCAGCCGCTGCACACCATTTCCCAGCGCAAGGTCGAGCAGCAGCCGCAGCAGCGCCGCATCCAGGGGCGCACCACCCTGAGGGCGCCGGCTGCCAGCGCAGCTGACCGCGAGTGGGAAGCGATCTTGATCAAGATCGTGAACTGGGCGGATGAGGTTGAGGATGCTATTGCGAACGGCTGGGTGCCGCGGCTGCCGGAGCACCTGCAGGTGCCGGCGCCCCAGCACACAGTGCAGCACCGGTGGGAGCGCGGCTTCCGTAGCGGCCAAGGCGGGTGCTGCAAGCGCGCCGGCGCCACGGGCTGTGGGGCCCGCAGGGGCGGCAGTGGCTGGGGGCGCGACGAGGACTGCGGCGGCACCTACAGCGCCCTGGGCGCCTGGCTGGCCCCCAGCGACTGGTAATCCACAGGAATGCCAACCCCAGTGAGCAGGGAAGCAGGTGCTTTCCAGTTTACAACGGGACCTGTGACCATGGCCGTTGCAAAGTTGCAGGGATACTGATCACACTTTCGTGAAACAGCAGGCGTGTTGCATGAAAAGCTCATAGACGGGCTTGTGGAATTTGGAGCAGCGGGCTGCTCGGACAACATTCCTGACAACTTGAAATCCCTGTGCCTACTTCTATCATAAGGCTCTCTGCAAATCGGCACCGTTTGTTCCCAGAGGAGGGGGGGGGGGGAAGCTGATGTGACATCCATATCCTTGCTATTGCTGTGCCAGAACTTGGAAGTTTTCGTTGCATATGTAACAAGTGCTTGTCTATCCGGGGACTGGTGGGCGGCGTTGAGTGCACTCACTTGTCAACCCCCACGTGGGGATGACAGGTGCTGGGAACTGATGATCTTGGGGTTCTGGACCTGTATAGACAAGCGCCGGCCAAAACGAACGGCGGATCGGGAAACGGCTGTAGTGAAGCGCTTCAGCTCTCATCTGAGAAGCATGGGGGAGCAGCAGTTTGTTGTATTGCCTGTCGCTGTCTGCGTTCTCTAGGACCCCCCTCAAAAGCGAATCAGTCCTGGGAGGTGTGGCAAGCAGATGCACGACAACCAGCACAACTGGGCAAGCGCGCATGCTCGCACTTCGGCACGGGCCTGGCCCCAAAGGCCAGACAACACAGCCGCCGCGGGGCTGCTGCAATTTAGGTGACGAACAGATTTCATTATGCACGCACATGGTCTCGCAGGTGAATGTTTGGCCTCAATCAACACACCTCCTGGCAGTGCAGTGCAGCTGAATCCTGTATTTTTACAATGACTCTGGCAGCTTCAGATCATGCGGCTTGCAGTACATTTCACGACCTTGTGCTTAGCCAATGGTGTATGCTGTCAGCCAACAACAGGCTCTGAATCAGCTTGCCTTGAACGAATCTGACCAGTGAAGCTCGCCAACCCCTGCTGCGTCGTGGCTCTGGCAAAGGAGCCCCTGGGCTGCATACATGTCACCTGCCCTGGCAATGCTGCCTGCTATTTTGACCACCGATTGTGCCGTGCCAGTCTCGAAGCGCTCCGCCTAGCCCTGTAATTAAGCGCAGCTGCCGATGTGCATCACGGCCTTGAAAAACGGTTACAACCGGCTCTTCAGGCTGCGCCCGCCACCCCGGCCCC
>NW_014009847.1:4935-6216 GCF_000611645.1 Monoraphidium neglectum
CCCCCGCCCTTCTTGCCGCCGCCGCCGCCCTGGTCCCACCACTTTTCCGGTGGCAGCCGGCAGGCCACGAGCTCACACAGGTGGATGGCGCCATCCCCATTGGCTGTGAGGGTAGGTGCGAGTGGGCAGCAGTGAGATGGGGTTGAGGCCGCTCACTCCACGGGCAGCACAGTGAGAGCTTGCCAGATGTTCAGCTGTACAGTATAACACTTAGTGCTCAGGAAGGCGCAAGTCACAACTCAAGGAACAGTGTGAGCGTGCAAACAACCAGCTCATAGCTGTAAGCACCGCGCGCATGTCGTTAGCTGGCTGAGCGCACCTGTCTTTGGCACCACCACCTGCACAGCGTCTTGCTGGCCGCCGCTGCTGCTGGCCGCGCCTGCGCTGCCCCCTGCTTGCTGCACCCCGCGGCCCCAGTTGTTGCTGGACGTTGGTTGCGCTGCCGCCGTGATCGCCTCGACTGAGACAGGGGAGGCGGGAGCAGGGGCAGGCAGGGGTGCTGTGCAGGGAGACGGCTGGGGCAGGCAGCAACGTGGACCTCGCATGGTACCGCAGGGTGGCGGGCGCAACGTCTATGCGCCTCGCTCCCGCTGCAAGGAAGCGCAGCAGGCATCACACATGTGGTGCATGGACAAGTAGCAATGCTTGCAGAAAGGAGTCCAAAGAGTCGCAGGCAGAATCGAAGCAGCCGCCTTTGAGACCTAGCACCTTCATGACATGCACAGGCGTGCCAAAATCACTTCAGCGAATTGCCCCCAGCCCCTTACCCGTGGCACGCTCTGGCAGCATGATGGCTTGCTCCTGCGCCAGGCTGGTGCGCGCCAGCAGCCGCATGCGCCGCCGCCCCTCCTCCTGCCACGCCACTGCAGCTTGGTCCACAGCCGCGCGGCGGCGGTCAGAAACGTAGCCCGGGAAGAACTTCGTGCCTGCAAATGGGTGGGATTGACGTAGGTTGTTGGGATTTTGGTGCAGTTTCCCCTTTGAAATGCATTTTGTGTTGTGCATGACACTTGCAGCACACAATTGGGTCACCCTTCGGAGTCGTCTTTGGCATGGGATGCTTGGGTCAGTCCAGTCCCTTCCGCTGCCCTTGAAGCGAGTCAGGCACCGCACCCACACACAACAGCCTGCTTCATTTGCATGACACTGCACTCTGCTACTCAATCCACCCCCAACCTCCACTCTTCCCAGCACGCACCATGCCCGCACCCCCGCGTCAATCATCAGCTCCACCCTGCCAGCTGAGCACCAACCCTCCCACCCGACCACACAGCCCCCCAC
>NW_014009846.1:0-5649 GCF_000611645.1 Monoraphidium neglectum
GTGTGCGTCTTCCCCCACATCTTCAGGGGAGCCCTGGACTGCCGCGCGCGCTGCATCAACGAGGAGATGAAGCTGGCGGCCACGCACGCCATCGCCGCCATCGCGCGCAAACCCGCGGCCCTCAAGAAGCGCACGCCCTCCGTCGCTGACCTCGCGTCGCTGGTCGGCGCCGGCGGCGCGGCCGCGCTGGCCGAGAGCGCGCTCGCCGCGAGCGTCGACGACATCAGCGGAGGCAACGGCGGCGCGGCGGCGGCCGGCGGCGGCGCGAGCGAGGCGAGCAGCGGCAGCGTGACCGGCAGCGGCAGCGGCAGCGGGCGGCCGCCGGTGCCATGCGGCGCGGGCGGTGCGGGCAGCGACGTCAGCTGCAGCACGAGCGCTGCCGCGGCGCACGGCAACGGCGTGCGGCATCCGAGCCCCGCGCGGTCCCGCAGCCCCGGCTTTGGGCGCTCCGGCAGCCCCGCGCTGCCGCGGCCCCGTAAGTCCCTGCCGCCCCACCACCCCGACGACCCCGCCGCCGCCGCGCACACCGACCACGGCGCGCCGGCGGCGCCGGGAGAGCCGGCGTTTGGGCGCAGCTACATCATCCCCCGGCCGTTTGACGACCGGCTGGCTGTGGAGGTGGCGGCGGCGGTGGTGCAGGCGGCCGTGGACACGGGGGTGGCGCGCATCACCGACATCGACATGCAGGAGTACAGGCGGGGGCTGACGGACCTCACCCTGCGCATGAACCTGTGATCTAGCCGCGTTCTGGTTGCGATATGGCCTTAGCCGCCATGCCTCCGATTCCACGAGGTTGGGGCATCTGCCGTTTTGCGGGCGCCGGGGCCGGGTGGCTGGATGAGCCCCTGGGTGGCGCGCGAGCGCCTGTGCGCGCGCACGCGCGTGCGCCACCAGAGTGTTTTGAACGAGCGACAGGGGTGGTGGGCTGCTCGTGTTGAGGGGCCCACGAGGCGTCAGGGGCTGCGGCGAGGCGCGGCCCTCCTCATTTGCCATGTCCTCCATTGGGTGCCACCACCGCACGACAAACCCTGATCCCAGCAGGCGTCCCGCAGCTGAGCGGCCTCGACAATGCCAACTGCTTGTTTATTCAGCCCATGTGTGTGTGTGTGTGTGTGTGTGTGTGTGTGTCTCTGCTCCCTCGCATGGTGGTTTGTGGGGGGTGCAGCCAACAGTCCTGCGCCGGCCGCAGCGCTTGCGCCCCCAAAACGCACGGGCTGTTGTCTGGACCATGCGCGCAGTCAAAACCTTACAAATCAACACAAGGGGCCAGAGCCCGCTCCGCCTCAGCCGCCTGGGCGGCCGGCAGCGCAGCGCCCTCAAGCGCGCTCTGCGTGCTGCACGCGTTTGCCCGCTCCCTTCTGGGAAGCCCGCAGGCGTGAGTTTGACGCGCCCAGCTACCATAAAGATCTCCCGCCTGCCCCTGTGAACAGCGCCACTCAAACAGACACCCTTTGACAGGCTCACGCGGCCAGCTCTCAATATCTGTACGCACATAGGCACTGCCACACAGTTTTTGTTGTGTCGCCCTTTCATTTTTTTTTGGCGGCGGGTGTGACGCCGGTGCCAGCTGTGACGCCGCTTGTCAAAACACACCGCTGCATCATGGATCCGCACCAACCGGTTCACCGCACGCTTTTGCAAGCAACAACAAAGCAATTTGTTACTCGGCCAGGCTCGCAGAACGAACTAGCAGGAGGGGCAGCCGCGACCGCCGCCGCCGCGGGCCCAGGGCGCGCGCCGCAGCAGCACTCACGCGCAGCGGCGCTGACGCCGCTGCACCTGGGGCCCGGTCGACTTCCAGGGGTGCTGAGGTATTGGTTTCTGGTGCCGGCGCTGCGCGAGGGGTTGGGGCGCTGCCGCCCGACTGGGGTCGTAAGGATGTAATGCACACTGGCCTGCGCGCATGCAGCCGTCGCCCCTCGCCCTGCACATGCAGCGGTGGCGGGTCAGCAGCAGCACGCACGCGGCGGCCGGGCGCGCTATGCAGTGCGGCGCTATGCTGGTATGCTTGTGCAGCAAGGGATACGCGCAAAAGCGGACGGCGGCGTCGACAGAGACAGTTGAACAGAGACAAAAAGATAAATAAAGAGAAGCACGTGGGGGCCAAGCCAGGCAGGGGGCTTGAGGGGCGGGTTGGCCCATGGGGAAGTGTTAAGCCCCTTCCCGCGCGTCACCGCCTGACCCCCCTCGCCCGCAGCCAAGGACGCCCATGCCAAAGCCGGTGTGCGCGCCCACCCTGCCCCCTGCGCGCAGCAGCCGCTCAGGCGGGCGTGCCCACGGGGTAGCGCTTGCCGCCCCCGGTGATGCCCTCCCCGCGGCGCATGTCCACCACCGAGATGGCGAGGCTGGGGATCCAGAGCAGCCAGCTCATCCAGGCGAACGCCTGGCTGGCCAGGATGGCGTTGCAGTAGGCAAACGGCTCCAACACGTCGATCTGAGAGGGCTTGCACTTCTCAAATGCCGCGTAGGCGCCCGCGGCCGACATCCAGAATATCACCCACAGCACATTAACTGCCACCTCCACGACACCCCTGCAAGAGAGAGAGGTGCGGGGCACGCAGCGGCTGGTGAGGGGACAGAGGCGGCGTCCACAGCCACGGGCCGCGCGTCCGCTGACCCCCTGCGCCACGGCCCCTGCCGGCCGCGTGACCGCCTGCCAGCTGCCATCCACCCGCACACCCGGTACGCCTGCCGCCCGGCCACAAAGCCGGCACAGCCGCAGCCCCGCTCCTGGCTCCTCCTCTGCACCGCCCCAGCCACGCTGGCCCTCTCAGCCCAGCGGCCCCCACTCCCCCGCGCCTCCCACCAGAAGGTGCGCTGCAGCCCCTCGGAGCAGCTGACGACGGCGTAGAACATGGCCAGCAGCCAGGCCGTCACGCCGGTGAATACCATAAAGTTGATGCGCGGCTCGACATGGCCCTTGCTCTGGATGTAGGCCGACGCCGCAAACGCCACCAGGGCAAACACCGCCTGAGGGGGTGAGGGGGGTGAGACATGCGGGCGGCGTTGCGGGAGGGGATCAGGCCAGCAGGGGCGGACAACGTCACAGGCGTGGGCGTCAGGACCAGGCAAAGCGCTGCGGCCGCCTTGGAGAGCATGGGGCGGACGGGTGTTGTCATGCTGGCGTGCGTCCCCAGGGTTGCAAGTGGTGGCCGAGGTGGGTCAGCACTGCGGAGGTGGCAGGGGGCGGGCCGTTGCGCGGTAGGGACCCCTCGGGGAAGCCAACCCCCCCTGCTGACCTGGACAATGCGCAGGATGATCTTGGAGGCGTAAAAACTGCGGCGCGGAGGTGGCACAGCGCACGCGTCCGTGACGGCGCAGCATGAGTGTGCGTGTGCGTGCATGCGTGTATGCTATGCACGCCCGGCCTGTCCGGGTGGCTTGCTGCTGCGTGAAATCACAGGTGTGGCACCAAGGGAAATGCTGGCCATTCTGTCTGTTGTTCGGTTGGGCCACTGACTGCCAGATGGTGCCGCATGCCGTGCGTGCTGCCGCCGTTGCAGCAGTCAGGCTGCGGCTCAGAGCCTTTCTGAGCCGCCGAACATCCAAGGCTCAGGGCCAAAGCGCACTCCAACCACCCAGCTGCGCCGCTGCGCCCGCTGCGCGTGCGCAAAGGCACGGCTTAGCGCATCCTGCTGCCCAGCCTACACGCGGCTCGAAAGAAACTTTGGATTGATTCTCCGTGACAATCGACACGGGCTTTGCTGATTCAAGGCGCCCAGAGCCGTCGGTCGGCGAGTCAGGACATCTGGGGCATCGGGACCCCGACGGCGGATCACGCAAGCTAAAGGATACAAGCTGCTCACCAGGAAGCCATTTTATCCGCTGCCGTCGACGATGAGGTCCGGCGCCAGGGGCTTCAATAGATCACTGACTTGCAGCGTCAAACTCGGGCTCCCTCGGTGCGTTTGCAACACAAAACTGATGCTGTGATCGGTCCAGCTCGGTTGTTCAAATGTTATTGCACAACAACGCCCTGTGGTCTGCTCCCAGTGGAGGCAGCTGCTGTGCCCCTTTCCCGTTCAGCACACCAACAACATCCCAACAGCATGCCCGGCTTGCTTCTGACGCCGTGCTGTACACGGCCACAAACCCAATCTTTCAATCCTGAATGCCTCTAATAAAGTTGCAGTGTTGCAGGTACATTACAGGCTCGCTCCATCTTCCCAGGCAAGGCAAGCTGGGGCCAATGAGCCGAAGGGCGACGCCCCTTTGCCACCATGCCGCCTGCGGTGCAGGTCAGCGTGACAGCAGAAGTGCGCATGCGCTACACTGGCACCACGCTGGCCCCACAGAGCGCAGCACGCATAGTCAAGCATGCCAACGGGTTGCACGACACAAGAAAAAAGTGTGTAGGGTGTGGTGGTACACGGAAAAGGTGTGGACAAGTCGGATACAACACAACTGTTGGAAGTACATCATGGACTGTGACCCGAGCGCGCTGCATGGCATGCATGCGCATGCCATGCGCGCTCGAAGGCAGTAAGCTCCAGGGAGGCGGCCCAGGCACGCAGGGCACACATGGTTGCGTGCGCCGTGCCGCTCTCGATTTGCGCCGCTTTCACTCTCATAGAACCGCATCAAATGTGCGCGTGTACACGCCCAAACACATCAATAGGGAAACGACAGCAATGACACGCTTGGCCGACGGGTCGGGGGAGCTGCATTGCCGTCGCCGTCACGCGGCACCGCGTGCTGCCCCCATTCTCGCCGCTCGCGAGGCCCCAGATTGACCTCCAGGCCCGTCGTCCCGCCTGCTTAGGCTGACGGACGGTGACGTCAGCACGTGCCGTCTGCCATCATCATCTCCCCCAGATATGTCAGGTGGTCGGCGATGCTGGTGCACAGCCCCAGGTGGCACACGCTCGCGTGGCAGGTAGGGTCCTCCCCGCTCTCATCGCAGATGACAAGCTGCTCCTGCGGCGCGCCGCCGCCGCCGCCGCCGCGCGCGGGGTCCAGCGCCACGACCCACACCTCCCGCGACACGTGGCGGAACCCCATGATTGTGGGCGGCAGGCTGGGCACGATGTCCCGGCCGTGCGTGAACCGCCAGCTCTCCGCGACGTGCTGCTCGAAAAAGTCGGCAAACACGGAGTTGCCAACGCGCGGTGACCCAAACGTCAGCACCCGCAGGTCCGGGGGGTCGTGCCGCGCGCGTATGTCGAGCGCGCAGAGGTGCGCCAGCGCGCCGCCCATGGAGTGGCCCAGCACGTACGTCGCGGCGCGCGGGTGCGCCGCGTGCAGGCGGCCGTACGCGCCCAGGAACGTGGTCGCCATGCTGCTGCTGTTCCAGAGCACATCGAAGCCGCTGTGGATGCGCAGGCCCTTGGGGGCGCCGGACACGGGGTAGGTCGCGTCCGTGCGCCACGCGCGCATGTTCTCCGCCCAGTTGTACCTGGGGACCGCAGGCGGGGCCGGGACGGAGGCGCGCAGACGCAAGCGCTCATCGCTTCTTACAGTGGGCTGCGTTGCGAGGCGCCGCTGATCGAGCCTGCTGTCGGCAACACCTCTTTGCGTGGGCAGCGGCATCCGAGCGTTGTGTTGTCTAATGCGACACCACGCCCCAGCCCCCCTCACCGCACTGCACAAAGCCCCTGCACCATCAGCTGCCTCACTCCCGAAGCCATGCCCCCACGCACTGCCCTCGTC